>NW_016911036.1:0-38110 GCF_001483705.2 Eufriesea mexicana
TAGAGCAATGTAGAGCGAAGGACTGCGACGAATAGCAGTGTACAGCACAAGAGTCACAGCCCCCACCCCCCAACCTAACCTGTCAAAACGTAATATGATCAAACGCAGCCGAGCATAGCCTCACGTGCCGAGACAACTATTGCTAGATTCCAGAGAGCCAGGTATAATATACTAGAGCACAGCACAGTGCAGAGGGCCTCCATAGAGCAGCTAGTAGCACAAACGTCGAAGGTAACCCAACCTCACCTGACACAAACTAACCCAATCTAACGTAGCCTAACTCAGCGTAACGTGCCGAGAACACTATTACTGGACACCAAAGAGTCAAGCAGGGCATACTAGAGGAGAGTCGAGTGCAGGAATCCGTAGAATCGCAATGTATAGCAGGAAAGTCAAAGCTATCCAAACCTAACCATAACTAACATAATCTAACAAAACGTAGCGTACATTAACCTAACTTGGCGAGACTACTATTACTGGCATCTACAGAGCCGAGCAGAACATACTAGAGCGCAGTAGAGCGCAAAAATCGACCTCATTTCTTTGCGCAGCACAAGAGTAAGAGATATCCTATCCTAACCCAAACAAGTCTGACCAACCCAAATGTGACATATCTCTACCCAACGTGCGACGGGCGCAGTTTCTGCTCACCACAAAACAAAGCAGAGCTTATTAGATTACAGTAGAGCGCAGAAAACCACCGAATAGCAGTGCAGAGCGCAGAAGTCAAAGCTGTCCTTGCCTAACCTAACCAAACATAGCATAACCAAACGTAACCTAACTCCACCTTACAGCCCTACATCACTACTGCCGACTGCACAAGCTGAATACACTACAGAACAGTAGATCGCAGACATCTGCGGCGCTTCCGGGTATATCGCAATGGTCAATGACATCCTGACCTCACCTGTCCTAACCTAACCCACGCAAACGTTGCATAGCACAGCATGACGTGCCAAGAGAAATATTGCCATCCATTCTAGAGCCAAGCTGAACAAATGAGGACACAGTCGAGCGCCGAATTCTAGCGAATAGCAGTGCATATCACAGAAGTCAAAGCTATCGTCTCCTAACCAAACCAATCGTAGCATACCCAAACGTAAGCTAACAAAACCTAACGTGCAGCTACTACTCTTGCTAGCCTCCCCAGGGATGTGTATAGTGTAGTAGAGCAGAGTAGAGCGCAGAAAACCACGGTATAACAGTCTATGCCAGGAAAGCCAAAGCTATCCGAACTTAACGCAAACGAGCGTAACCTAATCAAACATAGCTAATATAACTTAACGTGCCGCGAACACTGCTGCTCGCCTCCACAGGACCAAGCAGAGTATAGTAGAGCACACCAGAGGGCGGAAATCCACCGCATAGCATTGCATTGCACAAAAGCCGTAGATACTCTAACATAAGCATGCTAACCTAACAATACGAAAAGTAACCTAACCCAACCTAACGTGCCGAGACCACTATTACCGGCCACTACAGTTCCAAGCAGAGATATTAGAGCATAGCAGTGCACAGAAATTCACAGCATTGCAATGAATAGCACAAAAGTCAAATATACCCTGACCTAACCTCATCTAACCTGACACAATCAAGGGTAGAATAACTCAACCCTAGAACGTGCCGGGGCCACTATTGCTCGCATCACCGGAGTCGCGCTGGGTATAGTAGTGCAACGTAGACCGCAGACGTCCACCAAATAGCACTGTATAGCGGGAAAGTTGAAGATAGCCTGACCAAACCTGGAATGACCTAACGTAACCAAAAGTAGCATAACTCAACATAACGTGCAGCGACCACTATTCCTGGCCTCCCCGCAGAAAAGCAGAATGTGGTAGAGCACAGAAGGTCACAGAAATACACCGTATAGCGGTGTATAGCTTGAGAGTCAGTGCTATCCTGACCAAACTTAGCACAACCTTGCCTAACCAAACATAACCTAACTCAAAATAACGTGCGCGACCACAATTTCTCGCCTCCCCATGGTCGAACCGTGTATGGCAGGGCTATATGGAGCGCGGAAACCCACCGAATGACAGTGTAAAGAGCAAAATTCGGAGAAATACTAACCAAGCCTTCCTAACCTACCCCAACGAAGCGTAACGTATCTAAACCTAACCATCCGGCACCACTATTGCTCGCCTCCCCACAGCCAAGCATAATATAGTAGAGTACATCGGAGCGCAGGAGTCCACCGCATTGGAATTTATAGCACAAAAGGCAAACATACCCTGCCATAACCTCACCTAGCCTTACCTACCCAAGCGTAGTGTACCTAAACATAACGTGACTTGCACAATATTACTCGCCACACCCAGAGTCAGTCAGAGTACATTAGAGTTCATTAGAGCGCAGAAAACTACCGAACAGCAGCGAGTAGCACAGAAGACGAAGTAGTATATCGATACCTAGCCAAACGTAACATACACAAACGTAACATAACTCAACCGAGCATGACGAAACAACTAGTGCAGGCCTCCGCAGAGACCAGCAGAATGTTTTGGAGCACATTATAGCGCCGAAATCCAACGCATTGCAGTGAAGAGCACAAGGGCCATAGATATCCTGACACTACCTGACCTAACCTAACCTAACCTATCGCAGCATATCTCAAAACAACGTGCAGCGACCGCTGCTCCTTGCCTCCCCATAGCCAAGCAGAATGTGGTGGAGCACAGTAGAGCACAGAAATACACCTGATAACAGTGTATAGCACGAAAGTCAAAGCTATCCTAGCAATACTTACCCTTACCTCACCTAACCAAACTTTACCTAACTTAACATGTCGCGCCGCGACCGCTATTTCTCGACTCCCCGGAGTCAAGTAGAGTATAGTAGAGCAACGTAGACCGCAGAAATCCACCGAAAGGCAGTGTATGTTACAAATGTCGAGGATGACTTAACTTAACCTGGCCTAACATTACATAACTAAACTTAGCATAACTGAACATAATTATTAGATATTATTATTAGATATTAAGTATTAGATCGCAGTGGAGCGCAGAAATCGGCGGATAGCAGTTTATATCGCTGATATCTAAACTGTACTATCCTAACCTCACCAAACGTAACATAAACAAACATGCCGTATCACAAACTCACTTGCCGATACCAATATTGCTGGCGACCCCAGAGCCCGGCAGAACATGCTAGAGCACACTGGAGCATAGAAGTCCACCGAATAGCTGTGTATAGCACAAAAGTCAAAGCTATCTTATTATAATATATCCAATTTTAACCTAACCAAACGCAGCATACCCAAACATAACGTGCCGCGGCCACTATTTCTGCTTTCCCCAGGGCCAAGCAGAATACAGTAGAGCGCAGCCGCGATTAGAAATCCAGCGAGCATCAGTGAACAGCGCGAGAGTCAAATCTACGATTGCCGAACTTAACCCAACCTAAACTAACCAAACGTAGCCTACCTCCACGTAACGTGCCGAGACCAATAATCCTGGCATTCCCATAGCTAAGCATAATATAGTGGAGCACAGTGCAGCGCGGCAATACTCGAATAGCAGTGTATAGCACTGAAGTCTATGTTAACCTGACCGGGCTTAACCTAACCTAATCTAAACAAGCGTATCCTCACTCAACCAAACATGACAAAACAAATTTTGATGTCCTCCCGTAGCCAGGCAGAGCATATTAGGGCACATCACATCGCAGAAATCCACCGCATTGCAGTGAATAGCAAAAAAGCCGGAGGTATCCTAGCATAACGTCACATAAGCTATCCTTACCAATCGTAGCATATCTCAACACAACGTGCAACGACCACCGCCCCTGGCCTCCCCATACCCAAGCAGAATGTAGTAGAGCACAGTAAATAAGAGAAATACACCGAATAACAGTGCACGGTACGAAAGTCAAAGCTACCATCATCAAACATAACCTAACATAGCATAACAAAACGTAACATAACTCAACCCAACGTGCCGAGACCGCTATTGCTTTCCTCCCCACAACGAAGCAGAATATACTAGAGCATGGCAGAGCGCAGAAAGACACCAAATTGCGGTGTATAGCGCAAAAGTCAGGAATATCGTAACCCATTCTACCCTGACCCGACCTATTGGAACGTAGACTGACTGAGCCTGACGTGCCGCCACAACTATTGCTGGCATTCCAAGAGACGAGCAGAGTATAGTGGAGGAGAGTGGAGCGCGGAAACCCACTGGATTTCCTCCCCACAACCAAGCAGAATATACTAGAGCATGGCAGAGCGCAGAAAGACACCAAATTGCGGTGTATAGCGCAAAAGTCAGGAATATCGTAACCCATTCTACCCTGACCCGACCTATTGGAACGTAGACTGACTGAGCCTAACGTGCCGTCACAACTATTGCTGGCATTCCAAGAGACGAGCAGAGTATAGTGGAGGAGAGTGGAGCGCGGAAACCCACTGGACAACAGTGTATACCGCGAAAGCCAAATTCACCGAACATAACCCTAGCAAACGTAACCAAACCGAACGTAGCCTAACTCAACCTATAGTGCCGGGACCACTGTTGCAGGCCTCCCCAGAGTCGAACGGAGTATAGTACAACAACGTAGAGAGAAGGAACTCACAGAATTGCATTCTATAGCACAAAAGTCGACACTAACCTGTCGTACCCTATCCAAACGTAATATAAGGGAACGTAACCTAACTTAACCAAACGCGCCGAGACTACTGCTGCGGGCCTCACCAGAGACAAGCAGAATATTCTGGAGCACAGTAGAGTGCAGAAATCTACCGAATAACAGTGTACAGTACGAAAGACGTAGCTATCGTAACCAAACATAGCGTAACCCAACCCAGCAAAACGTAACCTAACACAACGTGACGTACCATGTCCACTATTGCTCGCCTCAACAGAGTCGAGCAGAGTATAGTAGAGCAATGTAGAGCGCAGGAATCCACCAAATAGCAGTTTATAGCACAAATGTCAAAGAAATCCTAATCGAGCCTTCCCAACCGAACTTAACGAAACGTAACCTTGCTCTAGCGAACGAGCCGGGACCACTATTGCTGTCATCCACAAACACAAGCATAATGCACTAGAACACATTAGGGCGCAAGAATATACCGAATAGCAGTGTAAAGCACAATGGTCAGAGATACCCTAACATAACTTTACAAATTCGGACATAACCAAACGCAGAACAGTTAAACCTAACGAGCCGAGAGGTCTATTGCTGGCTTCCACAGATCCAACCAGGACATACCAGAGCACAGCAGAGCGCAGAAAGCCATAAGGGATCAGCGAATAGCATAAACGTCAAAGATATCCTAACCTGACCTGACAAAGCCTAACTTTAAAAAACGAGGAGAACTAAAGCTAATGTGACGAGACCATTGTTGCTGTCCTCCTCAGTGCCGAGCAGAACGCGCCAGAGCACAGTAGAGCGCAGAATTCAAAGGAACAGCAGTGGATAGCAGAATAGTCAAAGACATCGTAACCAAACTTTTCCCGACCTAGCCTGGCCAAACGTAACCTAACTTAATCTATCGTGCTGCTAGCACAATTCCTGGCCACGACAGAGTCGAGCAGGGTACAGTAGAGCAATGTAGAGCGCAGAAATACACCGAATAACAGACTATGCCAAGAAAGTGAAAGCCATTCAGACATAACACAGACATGCCTAGCATAACCAAACGTAGCCTAACACAACCTAGCTTGCCGAGGCAACTCTCGCTGACCTCCCCAGGGACAAGCAGAGCATATTAGTGGTCAGCATAGCGCAAAAGTGCACCGAAGAGCAGTAAATAGCAGAAAAATCAGTGCTGCACTCTGCTACCCTGACCAATCGCAACATAACCGAACGTAGCGCAAAACAAGCTAACATGCCGGGACGACTATTACTGGCCACCACAGTGTCGAGCAGAGTATAGCAGAGCCACGAGGAGCACAGAAATCTACCAAGTAGCATTGTGTAGCGCAAAAATCAAAGTTACCCTATCCTAACCTGAACAAGGCTGATACACTCAAGCACAACGTAATTCAACCTAACGTGCCTAGACAAATATTGCTGACCTCCCCAGAGCTAAGCAGAGCATATTGGAGGAGAATAGAGCGCAGAAATCCATAGAATCGCGGTGTATAGCAGAAAAGTCAGGGCTACCCAAACCTAACCCAAACCAACATAGCCTAGCGAAACGAAGCCTAACTCTAGCTAACGTGTCGAGGCGACTATGACAGGCCTCCACAGAGAACATCAGAGTATTGTAAAGCAATGTAGAGCGTGGAAATCCACCAAAAGGCAGTGTATATCACAAAAGACGATTCCATCCTGTCATAATCTGTACAAACGTAATACAAGCAAACGTAACATAACCTAACCTGACGTTCCGAGAACACCATCGCTGGCATCCCTTCAGGCAAGCAGAATACACAAGTGCAAGGCAGAGCGCAGAAATCCACCGAATAGCAGTTTATGGCACAAAAGTCATAGCTTGCCTCGCCAAATCTAACCATTCGTAACATAACCAAACGTAACATAACTCAACCGAAGGTGACGCGATCACTATTGCTGGCCACCCATACCAAAGGAGCACATATTAGTGGAGAGTGGAGCCCAGAGATCTATAGAATAGCTGCGTGCAGCAGAAATGTCAAAGCTGCTCTGTCCTAAGCTAACCAAACTTAACATAACCAAACGTAACGTAACTAAGCCCAACGTGCCGCGACCACTATTTCTGGCCACCATATTGTCGGCTAGAATATAGTAGAGCACAGTAGAGCGCAGAAACCCACCGAGCAGCAGTGTATACCACGGAAGTCGTGGCTATCCCAACCCAAACCATACTAGCATAGCCTAACCAAACGTAGCATAACTCATCCTAACGTGCCTAGAATGCAATTACTCGCCTCCGCAGAGCCAGGCAGAGCATGTTAGAGCGCAGTAGAGCCCATAAATTCACCGAATGTCACTGCAAATCTCAAAGGTCAATCGTAACCTACCCTACCCAGCCAAACGTAACACGAGCATGCGTATCTTAACTCAACCTAGCCTGACGCGACCACAATTTCTGGCCTCCTCAGAGCCAAGCAGAACGTATTAGGGGAATGTAGAGAGGAGAAATCCATAAAAATACATTGTATAGCAGAAAAGACATAGCTATCCAAACATAAGCCAAGCAAATTTAACCTAATCAGACGAAGCCTAACCCAACGTACCGAACCGCGACCACTACTGCTGGACGTCCCAGGGCCAAGCAGATTACAGTAGAGCGCAGCAGTGCGCAGAAATCCAGAGCATAATTGTGGGTACCACGAAGGTCTAAGCTATCCTAACCTAACACAAACAACCGTAACCTAGCCAAGCGTAGCCTAACACAACCTAATTTCACGAGGCCGCTACCACAGTGAAGCAGAGTATGGACAGGGCAGAGTAGAGCGAAGAAATCCGCCGAAAAGAAGTGTATAGCACAAAAGCCACAGCTACCCTGGGATAACTTAACCAAGCACAACACAGCCAAACGTAACCTATCCCAATATAACGTGCCTAGACCACTATTGCTGACTTTCACAGAGACAGCCAAAATATACTAAAGTAGGGCGCAGAAATCCGCCGCCTTGCAGTGTAAAGCGCAAAAGTCAAAGATACCCTAACCTAACCTGACGTAACCTAACCTAAGCGAACCTATCCTATCTCAGCATATCGTGCAGATACCACTATTTCTAACACTTCCAGAGCCAAGCTGAATATATTAGATCACAGTAGAGTGCAGATGTCAGCCGAATAGCAGCGTATAGAGCAAAAGTCATAGCTATGTAACCCTAACCCAAACTAACATACCCTAACCTAACGTAGCATAGCTCAAACTAACGTGGCGAGACCGCTACTGCTGTCCTCCACAGAGTCGAGCAAAGTATAGTAGAGCAACGTAGAACGCAGAAGTCCCCTGAATAGCAGTGTATAGCACAAAAGTCAAAGCAACCCTCAACAAATCAAACCAATCGTAACATACAAAAGCGTAACATAGCACAACCTAATGAACCGCGACTGCTATTGCTGACCATCCCAGAGTCGAGCAGAGTATTGTAGAGCGCTCAAATCCACCGAGTAACACCGTATAGTACGAAGGTCGAAGCTATCCAGGGCTAACTCAAACTAACATATCCTAACCAATGGTAGCCTAACAAAACCTAACGCTCAGCGACCACTGTTGATGGCCTCCCAAGGGCCACGCAGGGTATAGTCGAGCATATTATAGCGTAGAATTACGCGTAATAGCAGTGTTTAGCACAAAAGTCGCAGCTACCTTTCCTAATCTGTCCAAACGTAATATAACCGAATGCAGCGTAACATATCCTAACGTGCCGGGACCACTATTGCTGGATTCCAGGGAGCCAGGAAGAGTATAACAGAGCACAGAAGAGCGTAGAAAGCCCCCAAGAACCAGCGATTGGTGCAAATGACAAGGATAACCTGGCATCACCTGACCTAGCATAACCTAACCAAACGTAGTATAACTAAAACTTACGAGCCGAGAACGATTTTCCTGACCTCCACGGTACCAAACAGAATATACCACAGCACAGTAGAGCGACCGTATCCTCCCAATGCAGTGTATACCGCGAAAGATAAAGCTATGCAAGCCTGACCGAAAGAAATATGACCTAGCCATGCATATCTTATGTCAACCTAGTGTGCCGAGACAACCATTGCTGGCCACCTCAGAGACAAACAGAGCTTATTAGAGCAGAGCGGAGCGCAGAAATCCACCGACTAGCAGTCCATAGCACAAAAGTCGATGCTATCCTAGCCGAACCCGACAGAATCTTACCAAACCAAATGTAATGTAACTCAACCTAACGTGCCGCGACCAGTATTGCTGACCACCCCAGAGCCGTGCAGAACATAGTAGAGGAGTTTCGATAGCAGTAAACCATAGAATCGCACTGTATAGCGCAAAAGTCAATGTTCCCCGTCCAAAATTATCAAAACGTAGCATAACAGAACGTCACCTATTAACACCAAACGTGCCTAGACAACTTATCATAAATCCATAGAATCGCAGTATTGCAGAAAAGTCGAAGAAATCCAAACCTAACCCAAACCAACGTAACACAATCAAACGAAGCCTATTTCAACGTAACGCCCGCACCAACTATTGCTGGACTCCCTAGGGCCAAGCAGAATATGGTAGAGATCAGTAGAGCGCTGGAACCCACCAAACGGCAGTGTACCCCACGTATGTCAAAGCTATTCTTACTTAACCCACACAAAGGTTACCTTACCGAACGTAGCATAACACAAACTATCGTACCGAGAGCACTGCTACTGGAACCTCCAGTGCCAAGCAGATCACACTGGAAGACAGTAGAGTGCAGGAAGCTATCAAATAAAAGCGAATAGTGCAAATGTCAAAGATACCATAAACTTACCTGACCCAACCTAACCAAACCAAGTGTAGACACACTAAACCTGACGAGCAGAGTACACTGTTGCTGGCATCCCCATCGCCGAGCAGAGCATATTAAAGGAGAGTAGAGCATGGAAGACCAACGAATGGCAATGCATACATGAAAAGTCAAAGATATCCTAACCTAACCCAGACAAACCGGACCTAACCCAACGTAACCTAACCGAACCTAGCGTGCCGAGACAACTATTGCTGACATCTCAGATACAAGCAGATAATATTATAGCACAGTAGAGCGCAGAAATCCCCCGCACAGCAGTGTATTGCACAAAAGTCGGATCTATCCCTTCTAAACCTAACCAAACGTGACATAACCAAACGTAACGTAACTTAACCTAACGTGTCGAGAACCCTAACACTGGCCTCCGCAAAGCTACGCAGAATATGCTGGAGCAAAGTAGAGCGTAGGAATCGGCAGCATAGCAGCGCATTTCCCAAAAGTCAAAGGTATCCTGACCAAACATAGCCTAACCTAACATAACCAAACGTAACATAACTCAGCCCAACGCGCCGCGACAAGTATTTGCGGCCTCCCTAGAGCCAAGCAGGATATCCTGAAGGACGGTGTACCATAGATATCCGCGGTGTATCAGTGTAACTCACAGGATCGGAGATATACTGTCCTACCGGAACTAACCTAACCAAACCAAACGTAGCATAACTCAGCATAAGGTGCCGAGACCGCTATTCCGGCATTTCCCAAAGCCAAGCTGAACATACCAGATCACAGTGGAGCTGGGAAATCCGCCGAATGTCAGTCTATAACAAAAAAGTCAAAGCTGTCCTCTCCCAACTTAGCCAATCGTAACATCACGAAACGTAACCTAACATAACCTAACGTGCCAAGACTGCTATTGCTGACTTCCACAGAGCCAACCATGATACTCTAGTGCACAGTAGAACTCAGAAATCCTCCGAATAAAAGTGTACGACGCAAAAGCCAAATACATTATCTACAAACCTAACCCATCGTAACGTACACAAACGTAACATAACAAAACCTAAGTAGACGCGACTGCTATTGCTGGCCTTCCCAGTGTCGAGCGGAGAACAGTAGAGCGCAGAAATCTACCGCATAGCAGTGCATAGCACAAAAGTCAGATCTACCCTTTCATAAGCTAACCAAACAAAGCATAATCAAACGTAGCATTACTCAAAATAACGTGCGGCGACCACTGTTGCTGGCGCCTCCAGACACCAGCGAAATATGATAGAGCACAGTAGAGCACAGAAGTCCACAGAATATCCGTATTGTGCACACAAGTCACAGCTATCCTGATCTAACCCAACGCAACCTATCCTAACTATGCGTAATCTAACACAACCAAACGTGCCGCGTCCAGTATTGCTGCGCTCCACAGAGTCAAGCGGAGCGTAATAGAGGAGGGTAGATTGCAGAAATCCATGGAGTCGCAGTGTGTAGCAGAATAGGCTAAGCAAACCAATCCTAACAAGTGCTAACATAACGCAACTAAACGTATCCTAACTGACATAATATCCCGAGACCAAGTCATCCCCAGAGCCAAGTCGATCATAATAGGGCTGACTATAGTGAAGAAATCCACCGAATAGCAGTATATATCACAAAATACAATGGTATTCTCTCCCGCCCTACCCATGCGTAATATAACCAAACGTAATCTAACTCAAGCTAACGTGGCGAGACCACTATTGCTGACCACACCATTGCGAAGCAGAGCACATGAGAGGACAGTAGAGAGCAGAAATCCATGGAATAGCAGTGCACCGCACAAAAGGCAAGGTAGCATATCCTAAGCAGGCCAAACGTAACATATCCAAACGTAACATGTCTCAACCTAACATGACGTGACCACTATTGCTGGCCTCCACAGAGATAAACAGAATGTACTAAAGCATAATTGCGCGCCAGAATTCACAGCACTGCCGTGAATAGCACAAAAGTCGAAGATATCATGTCCTAACCTGGCCTAACGTAACAAAACCGAACGCAGTATAGCACAACATAACATGCATTGACTACTGCTCCTGGCCTCCTCTGAGCGACGCAGAGCGTAGGAGAAAAAGTAGATCACAGAAATCTACCGAATGGCAGTGTAAAACACAGAAGTTAATGTAGCCCATCCTAACGTAGCCAAACGAGACGTGTACAAACGTGACATGATTCAAACTAACTTGACGAGGCGACCATTACTCGCCTCCACAGAGGCAAGATGAATGCTCCAAAGCAGAGAATAGCGCAGAAATCCACCGCATTGCAGTGAATAGCACAAAAGCCGTATATATCCTTGCATAACCGGACCTAACCTTACCAAACCAAACGTAGCATAGCTCAACATAATGTGCAGGGGCCACTGCTCCTGGCCTCCCCATAGCCAAGCAGAATGTAGGAGAGCACAGTAGGTCACAGAAACACGACGATTAGCAGGGTATAGGTAGAAAGTTAATGCTTCCCTGACCAAACAAAGCCTAACGTAGCTTAACCAAACGTAACATAATGCAACGTAACGTGCCACGACCACTATTGCTCATCACACATGAGTCGAGCGGAGCATAGTAGAGCAATGTTGAGCGCAGACATCCACAGAAGAGCAGCGTATGGCACAAAACTCGAGGATGCCCTAACCAAGCCTGGCATTGCCTAACATAGCCAAACGTAGCATAGATCAACTTAATGTGTGGCGGCCGCTATTGGTGGCCTTCGTGGAGACAAGCAGAGCAAATTAAAACACACTAGGGCACACAGATCTTCCGAAAAGCAGTGTAGAGCACAAAAGCCAAAGATATCCCCACCTAACATAACAAAACGTAGTCTAACCCAATGTAACCTGCCGCGACCGCTACCCATGGCCTTCGTAGAGCCTAGCAGAGAACATTAGAGCATATTAGAGCGCGGAAGTCCTCCGAACGGCAGCGTATAGCGCTAAAGTCAAAGTAGCCAATCCTGCCCTAGCCACATGTAACATATCTGAACGGAGCCTAGCCCAACCTGTCACGACAGTACCGCGAATTCTGGCCACCCCAGAGCCGAGCAGAAAATATTAGAGCGCAGTAGAGCACAGATGTCTACCGAATGGCATTGAATGGCACAAAAGTCTCAGTTATTCTCTCCTAACATAGTCAAACTTGTCATGCGCAAACGTAGCCGAAGTAAACCTAACGCACCGATGCCACTATTGCTGCACTCCCCAGAGCCAAGCACGAAATGTTAGAGAGCAGAAGAGCGCAGAAATCGGCAGATAGCAGTGTATAGAACAGATCTCTATGCTGTCGTATCCTAACCTCACCAAACGTAACATAACCAAACGTGGCATAACCCAACCTGACGTGCCGAGACCACTGTTCCTGACCTCCCTATAGCCAAGCAGAATATACTAGAATACAGCAGAGTGCAGAAATCTATCGCATTGCGGTGTACTGTGCAAAAGTCAAACATATCCTGACATAATCTGACCACACCTTACCGAACGAAATGTAGAGCATATAAACATAACTTAACGAGACCAATATTGCTGGCATCACCAGAGCGAGGCAGGTCACACTAGAGCACATTAGGGTGCGGAAGTCCACCGCATTGCATTGTATAGCGCAAAAGTCAAATATACCATGACATAATTTGACATTACCTTACCTACCAAACGTAGTGTATCTGAGTATATCGTGACGAGACAGATTGTGCTGGCATCCCCTGAACCAGGCGTGGCACGCGAGAGCACACTAGAAAGCAGGAATCCGCCGAATATCAGTGAGCAGGACAGAAGTCTAAGTGTCTTATGCTATCATTTCCAAACGCATCATAAACAAACGCAACCTGACTCAACCAAAAAGGACGAGGCCGCAATTGCTGGCTACCACAGGGACAAGCCGAATTTACTAAGGTTCAGCCGTGCGCAGAGACACACCCCATTGTAGAGAATAGCACAAAAGTCGAAGACATCCTAACCCAACCGGACAGACCTAACCGAACCAAACGAAGCATAACTCAACATAACATTCCGCGGCCACAGCTCCTGGGCTCCCCATTGCCTAGCGGACTCTATTAGAGCACAGTAGATCACTGGACCTCGCCGAATAATGGTGTACAGCACGGAGGTGACTTGACGAAGCCTATTCCAACGTAGCCCAACAGAGCATAACGCGCTGCGGCCAATATTTCTAGCCTGCCCAGGGCCAAGCATAATATAGTAGAGCTCAGACAAGCGCAGTAATCCTCCTAATAACAGTGTATACCACGAAAGTCGAAGATAACCTGACCGAGGTTGAAACAACCTAACCTAAACATACGTAACATATCCCAACATACCGCGCCGACATCACTCACACGGGCATAGCCGGAACCATGCTGAAAATATTAGAACAAAGTAGTGTGCAGGAATCCGCTGACAGCAGTGTTGAGCTCAAATGCCTCGACTACCATATCCTAACATCACCAAACGTTACATACACTAACGTACCATAGCTGAATCAAACGTGCTGAGACCACTACTGCTAGCCACCACACACCCAAGCAGAACACACTAGAGCGCAATGGAGCGCAGAAATCCCACGCACTGCAGGGTATAGCACAAACGTCAAAGGTGCTTATCCCAGCCTAGTCAAATGTAACACAACCAAATGTAGCGTAGCTCAACCTAGCTGGAGGAGACAACCACAACAGCCCTCCACAGATAGGACCAGGATGTACCTGAGCACAGTAGTGTGCAGAAATCCATCGCACTGAAGTGAGTAGTACAAAAGATGTAGGTATCCCAAACTAACCTTACCAAATCTAACCTAACCAAACGCAGCATAACCCAACATGACGAGCCGCGGACACTGTTGCTCACCGCCCCCCCTTCCCCCCACGGTCGAGCAGAGTATTGTAGAGCAACGTAGGGCGCAGGAATCCACCGAGCAGCAGTTTATACCGCAACAGTCAGAGAAATCCTAACCGAGCCATCCTAACCTAACCTAACGAAACGTAACAATGCGCAACCTGACGTGCCGAGACCACTATCACTGACCACACCAGAGACAAGCAGAGCATATTACAGCACATTAGAGCGCAGTAACCAACCGAAAAGCGGTGTGTAGCACAGAAGGCAAAGTAGCGTACCATAACCTAGTCAAATGTAACACAACCGTACGTAACCTAACCCAACCTAACAACACGAGAACACAATTGCTGGCCTCCACAAAGAAAAGCTGAATCTACTATAGCACTGTAGTGCGCAGAAGCCCACCGAATTGCAGTGAATAGAACAAAAGTCGAAGATGACCTACCCTAATCGGACCCAACCAAACCTAACCGAACGCAGCGTAGCTCAAAATAAATTTCCGCGACCAATGCTCCTGACAGCACCTGCAGAATGCAGAGTGCAGCAGACCAGAGTAGATAACAGAAATCCACCGAATAACAGTGTATAGTACGAAAGTCATAGCGACCCTAACCTAACCTAACCTAGCCATACCAAACCAAACGTAACCTAACAAGTCCTCACGTGCCATGAACGCCATTTCTCGCCTCCCGAGAGTCGAGCAGAGTATATTAGTGCAACGTAGAACGCAGAAATCCACCGAATAGTAGTGCGTGTTTAAAATCGAGGATATCCTGACCTAACCTGGCCTAACCTAACCTTCCCGAACGCAGCATAACTAATCATAAAGTGCCGAGACCACTGCCGCTGGCATACCCGGAGTGAAGCAGAATACAGTAGATCACAGAAATCCATCGAATAGCAGTGTATGTAACAAAAGTCAAAGAAATCGTAACCGTGCCTTCCTATCCTACCATAACGAAACGTAACATAGCTCAACCCAAAGAGCCGAGAACACAATTATTGGCCACCACACAGCCAAGCAGGGCATATTGCAGCTCATGAGAGCGCAGAAACCCACCGTATAGTGGTGTAAAGCACAAAAGACAAAGTACCCTCTCCTAACCTAGCCAAACGTATCATAAGCGAACGCTACCTAACTAAACCTCACATAACGAGACCACTGTCGCTGGCCTCCACAAAGACAAATAGAATACACGACAGCACGCTAGAGCGCAGAAGTCCACCGAATAGCAGTGTATAGCACAAAAGTCAAAGCTAACATATCCTAATATGTCGAATTTATACATAAACGAGCGTAACATAACTCGACCTAACGTACCCCGACCATTATTGCTGGCCACTACGACGTCGGTCAGAACTTACTAGAGGACAGTAGAGAGCAGAAATCCATAGATTCGCAGCGTATAGCACGAAAGTCGTACCTATCCAGACCTAAC
Source organism: Eufriesea mexicana (assembly GCF_001483705.2). Lineage (NCBI taxonomy): Eukaryota > Metazoa > Arthropoda > Insecta > Hymenoptera > Apidae > Eufriesea > Eufriesea mexicana. Next base: position 15,651 of record NW_016911036.1, read on the forward strand.
ACAAGCTAACCTAATCTAAGCAAACGTAACCTAACTCAACCGAACGTGCCAAGGCCATTACTGCTGGCATTCCCAGGGATAGGTATAATACGGTAGAGCACTCTGCTGCGCAGAAATACACCGAATAGCAGCGTACAGCACGAAAGTCTAAGTTAACCTGACCGTGCTTAACCTCTCCTTACCTAACCGAACGTAGCCTAACACAACGTAACGTGTCGCGAATGCTATTGCTGGCCTTCGCGGACTCAAGCAGGAAATATGAGAACACAGTAGAGAGCAGAAGACCGTGGATATGGGTGTATAGCACAACGGTATAAACAATCCCATCCTAACCTCCCAAACGTAACACAACCGAACGCAGCACAGAACAAAGTAACGTGCCGAGACCACTACTGCTGGCCACCGCAGAGCCATGCAGAAAATACTAGAGCACACCAGAGCACAGAAATCCACCGCATTGCAGTGAATAGCACAAATGCGTTAAATATCTTGACATAACCTGAAATAATCTAACCAAACCAAACGCAGCATAACTCAACATAACGAGCAGCAACCACTGCTCCTTGCCTCCCTATAGACATGCGCTATGTAATAGAGCACAGTAGGTCACAGAAGTACACCGAATAACCGTTTATTGCACGAAAGTCAAAGCTACCGTAACCAAACATAACCTAACCTAACCTAACCAAACCTAACCTAACTCAGACAGGCGTATCGCGACCACTATTGCTCGCCTCCACAGAGTCGAGCAGAGTATAGTAGAACAATGTAGAGGGCAGAAATCCACCGAGCAGCAGTGCATGTTACAAAAGATGAGGATACCCTGACCTAACCTAGACAAATGTAGCGTAACTGACAATAGCGTGCCGTGAACACTGCTCCTGGCAACCCTGGTGCTCAGCAGAATGCAGTAGAACACAGTAGATCACAGAAATACACGGCGTAACTCGGTATAGCAGGATAGTCGAAGCTACGTTAACCAAACTTAGCCCAACCTAACACAACCACACATATTCTACCTCAAAGTAATGTGCTACGACCACTGTTGCTCTCCTCCCCAGAGTCCGGCAGAGTATAGTGGAGCAATGTATATCGCAATGTATGTAATCCATCGAATAGCAGTTTATGGTACAAAATTCAAAGAAATCATAACCATGCCTTCCCAACATACCCTAGCGAAACGTAGCATAAATCAAACCAACGTGCCGTGACCACCATTACTGGCCACACCAGAACCAAGCAGAGCATGCTATAGCACATGAGAGTGCAAAAACCAACCTCGTAGCGGTGGATAGCACAAATGTCAGACATACTCTGACCTAACCTTAACCCACCTAACCTATCCAAACGTAGTGTAACAAAGCATGACGTGAAGAAACCACATTTTCGGCCGCCCCGGAGCCAAGCAGAACATGTCAGAGCACAGTAGACAGAAGAAATCCACCGAATAACAGAGTATCGCACAAAAGTCTAAGCTACTCTTTCCTAACCTAGCCAAACGTCACGTAAGCAAACGCAGCATAGCTCAACCTATCGTGCAGACACCACTATAGCTTTCCACTCCAGATCCAAGCAGAATTTACTAAGGCACAGCAGAGCGCAGGGATCCACCGCATTGCAGTGTATAGCAGAAAGGTTGAACATATCCTGACATAACTTGTCCTATCATCGCGTGGCGGGACTGAAATTGTTGGCCTATCGAGCGCCAAGCAGAGCATATTGGAGCACATTTGAGCGCAAGATCCACCGAACAACAGTGAATAGCACAAAAGTCAAGGTAGCCTATCCTAACCCAGTCAAACGTACTATGTCCAAACGTAGCCTAACTCAACCTAACATGACGAGACGTGTATTGCAGACCTCCGCAGAGACAAGCAGAGTGTACTAGAGCACAGTTGTGCGCAGAAGTCCGCCGCATTTCTTGTTTAGCACAAATGTGAGACATATCGTGACATAACTGTGCAGATCCTAACTATTCCAAATGTAGTGTAACAAAGCATAACGCGACGAGACCGATATTGCTGGCATCGCAGGGACAAGCAGAGCATATTGGAGCACATTGGAGCGCAGAAATTCGCCGAATAGCAGTGAATGGCACAAAATTCGAAGTAGCCCATCCTATCCTAGTCAAACGTAACATATCGAAAGGTGATTTAACCCTACCTGTCATGACGAAACCACTAATGCAGGCATCCACAGGGACAATCGGTATGTACTGCAGCACATTAGAGCGCAGAAATCCACCGCATTGCAGTTAGTAGCGCAAAAGCGGCAGATATCCTAGCATAACCTGACCTAGCCTGACCTAACCAATCGTAGCACACCCCAGCATAACGTGCAGGGGCCGCTGCTCCTGCCCATCACATAGTCAAGCAGAATGTAGTGGAGCACTGTAGATCTCAGGAATACACTCGATAGCATTGAATGGCACGAGGGCCGAAGCTATCCTAACAATACCCAACCTAACCTAACCTAACCAAGTGTAGCCTACACCAACGTAATGTGCCGCGGCCACTATTGCTGGCCTGCCCAGGACTAAGCAGCATGTAGTAGAGTGCAGTCGAGCGAAGAAGTCCACCGAAAAGCAGTACATAGCACGGAAGTCAAAGCAATCGTTACCGAGCTTAGCCCATCCTAAAATAGACGAACGATACCTAACTCAAACTAACGTGCCGCGCCAAATGTTCCTGGCCCTCCCAGTGCTAAGCGTAATATAGTAGGTCACATTACAGCGTAGAAATTCTCGGAACGATAGCGTATAGCATGAAAGTGTAAGTTAATATTACCGAGCTCAGCCTAACCAAATCCAACGCGACATAAGCAAACGTAGCAAAACCCTACCTAACGTGCAGAGACCAGTACTGCTATCCCCCCCAGAGCGAAGCAGAATACATTAGAGCGCTGTAGAGCGCAGAAATTCACCGAATGGCAGTGTAAAGCACAGAAGTCAAGGAAACCCAAACCTAACCAGTCCTATCCTATCCTAATCAAACGTAGACTTACTAAACCTAACGAGCCAAGTCCACTATTGTAGGCCTCCCCATCGCTAAGCGGCACATATTAGGGGAAAGTAGGGCGCCGACGTCCATAGAATGGCAATGCATAGCAGAAAGGTCAAAGCTATCCTAACCTAATGCAGACTGGCGTAATTTAGTTAAGCGTAAGCTCACTCGACCTAACGTGCCAGAGCCAAGCAGAGTATATTAGAACACAGTAGAGCGTAGTATCCTCCTAACTGCAATGTATAGCGCAAGAGTCAAGGACATCCTAACCTAACATGTCCTAACCTAGCCTAACCGAACGTAGCCTAACTGACAGTAACGTGCCATGGACACTATTGTCGGCCTCCCGGTAGTGGAACAGGGTATTGCAGTGCTATGTAGAGCGCGGGAATCCAGCGAATAGCAGTGTATATCACAAAAGTCGGAGCTACCGTATCCTAACTTAGTCAAACGTAATAAATCCAAACGTAACATAACTCAGTCTAACGTGCCGAGATCGCATGCATTGGAATCCCCAGAGACGAGACGGATACACGAGAGCACAGTAGAGCGCAGAAAGCCACCAAATAGCAGCGAATAGTACAAATATCAAAGAGACCATAACCTTACCTTGCACATCCTGACCAAAGCAAACGTCGGCTAAGTGATCCTAACGAGCCGAGACCGCTATTGACGGACTCCCCGTATCCAGGCAGAGCGAATCACATCACAGCAGAGCGCAGAATTCCACCGGATAGCCGTGAATAGCACAGCTATCAAACGTAACCTAACCTAACCAGACCGAACCTAACCTAAGAATGCATCGACTAACTAACCTTAAAGGGCCGTAGCCACTACTAGTGGCCTCTTCTGTGCCAAGCAGAACGTACTACAGCACAGTAGCGCGCAGAAATGCAACGAATAGCAGCGTACAGCACTAAAGTCAAAGTCACCATAGCCAATCCTAACCAATACGAGGCTAACGAAACCTAACGCAACTCAACCTATCGCGTCACGTCCACTATTGCTGGCCACCCCGGAGTCGAGCAGAGTATAGCAGAGCAACGTAGAGCGCAGAAATGCACCGAACAGCAATGTATAGACGAAAGACAACTATATCATGTTCTAACATATCCAAACATGCTATAACCAAGCGCAACGTAATATAACCTAAAGTGCCTAGACATCTATTGCCGTCCTCCCGCCGCCAAGCAGAACGCATTTGAGGTGAGTAGGGCGCAAGAGTCAAAAATTGGCAGTGTATAGCAGAAAAGTCATAGTCATCCCAACCTGACACAAACTAACCTATCATAAACGAACGAATCATAACTCAAACTAACGTGCAGAGACCGCTACTGCTGACTACCCCACGGACAAGCGGAATATGGTGGAGCACGGTAGAGCACAGAAGACCGCACGATATCTGGGTTAAGCACAAAGGTCAAAGCCTTCCAAACCCAGCCCATCTTAACCTAGCATATCCGAACGTAATCTAACAAAACCTAACGTACGCGACCAGCATTGCTGGCATCCACAAAGTCAAGCAGAGCATATTACAGGAGAACAGACGGCAGAAATCCATAGTATCGCTGTGTATGGCAGAAAAGTCGAAGATATCCCTACCTAGCCTAAGCTAACATTACATACCGAAACATACCCTATCCCAATCTAAGCTGCCGAGACCCCAATTACTAGATTCCCCAGAGCGAAGCAGAGCATACAAGATCACAACGGAACGCAGAGGTCCACCGCATTCCAGTGTACGGCGCAGAAGTCAAAGACATCCTGACCAAATCCAGACAGACCTAACCTAACCAAACGCAACCAAATCCAGCCTAACGTGCCTAGGCCTCTATTGCTGGTATTACCAGAGACAAGCAGAACATATTAGAGCACGGTAGATCGTAGAAATCCACCGAATAGCCGTGCAGCGCACAAAAGTCGGATATATGTTGCCCTAACCTAACTAAATGGAACATAACCAAACGTAACCTAACTCAACCTAACGTGCCGAGACCACTACGGCTGTCCTCCGCAGAGCAGAGCAGATTATTCTAGAGAACAGTAGAGCGTAGAAATCGTCCTCATTGCAGCGAATAGCACAAAAGTCGAAGACATCCTTACCAAACCTATTCTACCATGATATAACCGAACGTAACATAACTCAACCTAACGCACCGCGGCCACTATTTCTGGCCTCCCCGGAGCGAAGCAGAGCATACTTGGTCTCAGTAGTGCGCAGAAATCCACCGAATGGTAGTGTGCAGCACGAAAGTCGAAGATATCATAGCCTAACATAACCAAACAAATCATAACCGAACATAACCTAACTCAACCTAGCGAACCTAGACCACTATTGCTGACATCATCCAGAGCCAGGAAGAATGTACTAGAGCACAGTACGGCGCAGAAGGCCGTCATATTACTGCGTAAAGCGCAAAAGTCAGAGATGTCCTAACCTAACATAGCCGAACGTAGCATATTGCAGCGTAAGGTGCTGAGGCCACTATTGCTGGCTTTCCCAGAGCCAAGCTGCACATATCAGGTTACAGTGCAGCGTAGAAATCCACCGAATAGTAGTGTAATGGACAAAAGTCAAAGCGATCTCCTCCTAACGCAACCAAGCGCAATATAAGCAAACGTCACCTAACTCAACACAACACACCTAGGCCACTATTGCTGGCATGCCCAGAGCCAAGCAGAATACAGTACAGCACAGCCGAGCTCAAAAACCAACTGAATTTCAGTGTATATCACAAAAGCCGTATATACCATAGCCTAGCCTGACAACCCAACCTAACGGTACGCACCGTAGTTAAAGTAACGAGCCGCGGCCACTGATCCCGGCCTCCCCATAGCAAAGCAGAATGTAGTAGAGCACTGTAGGTCACAGAAGTCCACCGATTAACAGTATATAGCATGAAAGTCAAGGCTATCGTAACCAAACGTAGCAGAACCTAACGTAATCAAACGTAACATAGCTCAACATAACGCGACACGGCCACTATTGCTCGCCTGCGCAGAGTCAGGCAGAGAGTATTGGATCAATGTAGAGCGCAGAAATCCACCGCGTTGCAGTGTATACCAAAGAAGTCAAAGATACCCAAACCTTACCTCACCTAATCTAACCTAACCAATCACAGCCCATCCCAAGATAACGTGCCGAGACCACAATTGCTGCGCTCTCCAGAGCCAAGCAGAACATACTAGAGCACACTAAGGCGCAGAGGGCCACCGAGTAACAGTGTATAGCACAAAGCCAAAGCTGCCCTGACCTAATATATCCAATCTTAGCACAGCCAAACGTTACATATCTGAAACTAAGGTGCCGCGAACACTATTGCTGGCCTCTCCGTAGTCTAGCAGGAATTACCAGACCGCAGAAGAGAGCAGAAATAAATATAATCGCAGTGTATAGCACAAAAGTCATATGCATCGATACCTGATCAAAGCTAACGTAACCAAACCAAGCGTTGCATAACTGCACATAACGTGCTGAGACCACAATTGCTGACCTCCCCTGGGCCAAGCAGAATATAGTGGAGCTCAGTCGAGAGCATGAATACAACGGACAACAGTGTATAGCACGAAAGTCACAGCCACCATAACCAAACTGAGGCTAATCTAACTTAACCAAGTGTAACCTAACTCAATGTGACGTACCACGACTATTAATTCACGCCTCCCCGGAGACAGGCAGAGTATAGCCGCGCAATGTAGACCGCAGAAATCCACAGAATTACTGCGTATAGCACAAAAGTCGAAGAAATCCCAACCGAACATTCCTAATCTAACCTAACGGTACGTAACCTAACACAGCCTATCGTATCAAGACCACTGTTACCGGCAACCCCTGAGCCAAGCAGAGCACAGCTGAACACATTAGAGCGCAGAAGCCCACCGAATTGTAGTGTATAACACAAAAGTCTTAGTAGCCTATCCTAACTTCGGCAAACGTAACACATCCGAACGTAACCTAACTCAACCTGTCATGTCGGGGCCACTATTGCCGGCAGCCACAAAGACAAGCAGAGCGTACTAGAGTACACTGGAGCGCAGAAGTCCACCGAATAGCAGTTTATAGCACAAAAGTCAAAGCTATCCCATCCTTATATTTCAAATCCTACGGAGCGAAGTAATCCACCGAAAAGCAGCTTACAGCACAAAAGTCAAAGAAATCCATACCGGGCCTTCCTAACCAGACCTAACGAAACGTAACCTTACACAACCAAACGTGCCGAGACTACTGTTGCTGTCCTCCACAAAGACAAGCGGAATGCACTAGAGCACAGTAGAACGCAGAAATCCACCGTATAAAATTGTACAGCACGAGAGTCAGATCTATCCTAACCAAATATTGCCTAACCTGAACTAACCAAACGCATCGAAACTCAACCTAACGTGCCGCGACCGTTACTGCTGGCGCCCGCAGGGACAAGTGGAATATGATAGAGTACAGCAGATCACAGAAGTCCATAGAATATTTGTGTTGAACACAAAAGTTAAAGCTATACAGCCTAAACCAAATTAACCTAACATAACGAAACCTAATCTAACACAACCTAATCTTCCGCGACTAGTATTGGGATCCAAAGAGACGAGACGAGCATAATAAAGGAAGGTAGAGCGCAGGAATCCATAGAATGGCAGTGTATAGCAGAAAAGTCGAAGTCATCCAAACCTAACCTAAGGTAATATAACCTAACTAAACGAATCCTAACTCAAACTAATGCGCCGAGACCACAGATACAGGCTTCCCTAGAACCATGCAGAACCTATTAGTGCTCACTCGAGCACAGATGTCCACAGCATTCTAGCGCACAGCCCAGAAGTCAGAGACATCATAACCTAAACCAGACGGACCTAACAAAGCCATACATTCCATTACACAACCTAACGCGCCGCGGCCACTACTTCTGACCTCTCCAAAACAAAGCGGGGCGTACTTTATCACAGTAGTTCGCAGAAATCCACCGAATAGCAGTGCGTAGCACAAAGCTCAAAGCTATCGCAGCCTAACATGGCCAAACATAACATAACCAAATGTAACCTACCCCAAAATTACGTGCCCAGTCAACTATTGCTGGCCTTACAGGGCCAAGAAAAATACATCAGAGCACACTAGAGCGCAGAAGAACGCCGCATTGCTCCGTGAAGCACAATACTCGAGGATATCCTAACCTAACCTGACCTAGCGGAACACAACCAAACTCAGCTTAACGCAGCGTAACGTGCTGAGACCACTACTGCTGGTTCTTCCGGAGACAAGCAGAGCATGCAAGAGCAGAGTAGAGGGCAAAAGCCCACGGAATAGCAATGTACACCACAGAAGCGAATTCTATACCCTACAAACCTAGCCAATAGTAACATAACCAAGCGTAACCTAACACACCCTAAGGTGCCGCGACTGCTATTGCTGAACTTCCCAGAGTCGAGCAGAGCACATTAGGACGCAGAAATACAACGAATGATAGCGTACACCACGAAAGTAAAAGATATCCGAACCTAACCCAAACTACCATAACCAAGCCAAACGTTGCCTAACTCAACCTAACGTGCCTAGACAACTATTGCTGGCATTTCCAGCACCAAGCGGACTATGTTAGAAGAGTGTGGAGAGCAGAAATCCATTGAATCGCTGAGTACAGCAGAAAGGTCAAAGCAATCCAAACCTAACCCAAGCAAGTGTAACCTGATCAATCGGAGCCAAACTCCACGTAACGAGCTGCGACCATTATTGGTGGACGACACAGGGCCAAGCAGAATGCAGTTGAGCACAGTACAGCGCAAAAATCCTCAGAATGACAGTGCATACCACGAAGATCAGAGCTGTCCTGACCTAACACAGAAAAGCATAACCAAACCAAACGAAGCCCGACACAAACTAACGTGCCGAGACCACCATTACTGGGCACACCAGAGTCAAGGGGAGTGTGGCAGAGCTATGTAAAACGCAGAATACCGCGGAATAGCTGTCTGCAGCACAGAAGTCAAAAATAACCGACCAAACTTAACCTAACCTAACCTAACCAGGGTTAACATAACGCCACCTGACGTGTCCCGACCACTATCGCTAGGGTCCCCAGGGACAAGCGGAATATGATAGAACACAGTACGGCCCAGGTGTCCATGGAATAGAAGTGCTCAGCACAAGAGTCGAAGCTACACTTAACAAACCCAAACTAACCTAACGCAACCAAACGTAACCTATCTCAACCTAGCGTGCTGCGACCAGTATTGCTGGCCTCGAAGGAGCCAAGCAGAGAATAATATAGGAGCGCAGAGCGCAGAAAGCAGACGTACAGCAGTGTATCGCACAAAAGTCTCCACTAACATATCCTTAGCTCTCCAAACGTAACGAAACCGAACGTAACATCGCTCAGCATCACGTGCCGAGACAACTATTTGTTGCCACCACGGAGCCAGACAGAGCACATTAGAGCGCACTGGAGAGCAGAAGTCCACCCAATAGCAGTGTATAGCACAAAAGCCAAATATATCCTGACCTAATACGCCCCAGCCTAACATATCCAAACGTAGTGTAGCCCAAAATAACGTGCTCCGACCACTATTGCTCGCCACCACAAGGTCAAGTAGTGCTTAGCAGGGCAATTTGGAGCGCAGAAACACACCGAATCGCAGTGTAAAGCGCAAAAGTCGAAGAAATCATATCCTAACTTAACCAAACATAACATAACCAAACGCAACATAACCATACGTAACATAACGCAAGCTTAGGAGCCGCAACAGCTATTGCTGTCCTTCCCATTGTCGAGCAGAGCATAGCAGAGCGCAGAAATCCACCGAATAACTGTGCATGCCACGAGAGTCCAAGTTATCAGTACCTAACACAAACTAGCGTAGCCTAAACAAACGTTGACTAACAGAGCCTAACGTGCCGAGACCACTACTGCACCGAGAATCAGAATACGATAGAGCACAGTAAAGCCCAGAAGTCGATAGGATTGTTGTGTTGGGTACAGAAGTCAAAGATATCCTAACCTAACCAAAAGTATCCTAACCCGACCAAACGCAATCTAACTCAACCTAACGTGCCGCGACTAGTATGGCTACCCTCCAAAGCGCCAAGCAGAGCATAATAGAAGAGAGCAGAGCGTATAATTCCATAGGATAGCAGTGTATAGCAGAATAGTCGAGGCTATACAAACTTAGCCTCAGCAGAGGTAACCCGCCCAAATGTAGCGTATCCTAACCTTACTTGGCAAGATCACTATTGCTGGCCTCCACAGAGCCAAGCAGAACATACTAGGGCACAGTGGAGCGCAGAAATCAACAGCACTTCAGTGTACACCACTGATGTCAATGATATCCTAACCTATCCTGACATAACCTGGCCTAGTCAAACGAAGTACGTCTCGAACTAACGTGCATAGACCACAATTGCTGGCATCATCATTGCCAAGTCGAGCATGTTAGAGCACAGCAGATCGCTGAATTCCGCAGAAAAACAGAGAAGAGCACAGAAGTCAAGGACATCATGACCAAACCTAACCTAACCTAACCAAGCGTAACATAACTGAACCTAGCGTGTCGCAACCACATATGCTGGCAGCCCCGAGATAGGTAGAATATGTTAGAGTAGAGCACAGTAGTCCATTGGACGTCTGTGCTATGCACATTAGTCCAGGATACCCTATCCTAGTGCAACTTAACCCGACCTATCCTAACAAAGCGTAACCCAACAAAAGCTAGCATATCTCAATATAACCTAAAGACGCCACTGCTTCTGGCCTCCCAGTAGGCAATCATAATGTGACAGTGCACAGTAGATCACACGAATACACCGAATAAGAGTGTATAGTACGAAAGTCATAGCTATCCTAGCCAAACTTAACCTAACCAATCCTAACAAAGCGTAACCCAACAAAAGCTAAAGTGCCGCGACCGGTATTGCTCGCCTCCCCCAAGTGGAGCAGAGTATAGCGGAGCAATGCAGAACGCAGAAATCCACTGAATAGCAGTGAATACCACAGAGGACAATGTACCCCATCCTAACCTAGCCAAACGTAACACGTGTAACCGAAGGCTTACTCAACCTTACACGACCGGACCACTATTGCAGGCCTCCACAGAGACAAGCAGAATGTGCTAGTGCACAGTAGTCCTCAGAAATCCGCCGCATTGCAGTGAATTGCACAAAAGTCAGATATATCCTAAACTAACCTGACCTAACCTGACGCAACCAAGCGTAGCATAGGTCAACGCAACGCGCCGCGACCAAAGCACGTGGCCTCTCCGGAGCAAAGCAGAATCTAGTAGAGCACAACAGATCATAGGAATCCACCGAGAAGCAGAGTAAAGCACAACAGCCAAAGCAGCCTCCCCTATCATAGCCAAACGTAGCATATCTAAACGAAGCATAGCTCAACCTAATATGACCAGACAGTTAATGCTGATATCCATAGAGAAAACCAGAATGTACTAAGGCTCAGTAGAGCGCAGAAATACACCGCATTCCAGTGATCAGCACAAAGGCTGCAGATATCGTAACCCAATCCGTACTAACGTAACAAAACCGAACATAGCATAACTCAACATGGAGTGGCGCGACTACCGCACCTGGAATCCCCAGAGTCAAGCGAAATGCAGTACAGCGCAGTAGATCACCGAAACTCAAAGGATAGCAGTGTAAATCACAAAATTCAAAATAGCCTATCCCAACCAAGCCAATCGTAACATACCCAAACGTGAAGAAACTCAAACTAACCTGACGACACAGCTATTGCTGGCATGCCCAGAGCCAAGCAGAATACAGTACAACATAGCCGAGCTCAAAAACCAACTGAATTTCAGTGTATATCACAAAAGCCGTATATACCATAGCCTAGCCTGACAACCCAACCTAACGGTACGCACCGTAGTTAAAGTAACGAGCCGCGGCCACTGATCCCGGCCTCCCCATAGCAAAGCAGAATGTAGTAGAGCACTGTAGGTCACAGAAGTCCACCGATTAACAGTATATAGCATGAAAGTCAAGGCTATCGTAACCAAACGTAGCAGAACCTAACGTAATCAAACGTAACATAGCTCAACATAACGCGACACGGCCACTATTGCTCGCCTGCGCAGAGTCAGGCAGAGAGTATTGGATCAATGTAGAGCGCAGAAATCCACCGCGTTGCAGTGTATACCAAAGAAGTCAAAGATACCCAAACCTTACCTCACCTAATCTAACCTAACCAATCACAGCCCATCCCAAGATAACGTGCCGAGACCACAATTGCTGCGCTCTCCAGAGCCAAGCAGAACATACTAGAGCACACTAAGGCGCAGAGGGCCACCGAGTAACAGTGTATAGCACAAAGCCAAAGCTGCCCTGACCTAATATATCCAATCTTAGCACAGCCAAACGTTACATATCTGAAACTAAGGTGCCGCGAACACTATTGCTGGCCTCTCCGTAGTCTAGCAGGAATTACCAGACCGCAGAAGAGAGCAGAAATAAATATAATCGCAGTGTATAGCACAAAAGTCATATGCATCGATACCTGATCAAAGCTAACGTAACCAAACCAAGCGTTGCATAACTGCACATAACGTGCTGAGACCACAATTGCTGACCTCCCCTGGGCCAAGCAGAATATAGTGGAGCTCAGTCGAGAGCATGAATACAACGGACAACAGTGTATAGCACGAAAGTCACAGCCACCATAACCAAACTGAGGCTAATCTAACTTAACCAAGTGTAACCTAACTCAATGTGACGTACCACGACTATTAATTCACGCCTCCCCGGAGACAGGCAGAGTATAGCCGCGCAATGTAGACCGCAGAAATCCACAGAATTACTGCGTATAGCACAAAAGTCGAAGAAATCCCAACCGAACATTCCTAATCTAACCTAACGGTACGTAACCTAACACAGCCTATCGTATCAAGACCACTGTTACCGGCAACCCCTGAGCCAAGCAGAGCACAGCTGAACACATTAGAGCGCAGAAGCCCACCGAATTGTAGTGTATAACACAAAAGTCTTAGTAGCCTATCCTAACTTCGGCAAACGTAACACATCCGAACGTAACCTAACTCAACCTGTCATGTCGGGGCCACTATTGCCGGCAGCCACAAAGACAAGCAGAGCGTACTAGAGTACACTGGAGCGCAGAAGTCCACCGAATAGCAGTTTATAGCACAAAAGTCAAAGCTATCCCATCCTTATATTTCAAATCCTAACATAACCCAACGTAACATAACTCAACCTAACGTACCGCGACCACTATTTCTGGCTTCTACAGTGTTGAGCGGAGCATATTAGAGTACAGTGGATCGCCGAAGCACATAGAATCGCTGTGTATAGGTGTTGCAAAAGTAATAGCTCTCCGGACCAAACCAAAGGTAACGTAGCCCAGCCAAACGTAGCCTAACTGAAATTAACGTGAGGCGACCACTACTGCTGGTCTCCGCAGGGCCATGGACAATATAGCAGAGCACAGTGGGGCATAGGAATCCTCGGAATAGCAGTGAGTACCACAGTCGAAGTAGCCTGTCCTAACCAAGCCAAACGCAACATATGCAAACGTGATACGATACAACCTAACTTCGCGAGCCCGCCATTGCTGGCCTCCACAGAGGCGAGTTGAACGTACTAGAGCACAGTAGTGCGCAGTGATCCACCGCATTCCAGTGAATTGCGTGAAGGCCGTAAATACCCTGACCTAACCTGATTTATCTTAACCTAACCAAACGAAGCATATCTCAATATTACGCCACACATCCGTTGCTCCTGGCCTGCTCAGAGTCAAGCAGAATGTAGTAGAGCACTGTGGATCGCCGAAATCCACTCAATAGCAGTGTAAATCACAAAAGTCAATGCAGCATGTCCTAACCTAGCCAAACGAAACATATCCAAACGCAACCCAACGCAACCAAACATGACAAGACCACTATTTCTGGCCCGCACAGAGACAAACAGAGTGTACTAGAACTCTATAGCGCACAGAAATCGACCGCTATGCAGAGAATAGCAAAGAAGACAAGGATACCGTAACCTAACCAGACCTAATCCAACCTAACCTATCGTAGCCCAACTCAACGTAACGTGCCGTGCCCACTTTTGCTGCGCTCCCCATAGGCAAGTCGAACATACTGGAGAACACTAGGGCGCAGAAGCACACCGAATGTATGTGTATAGCATGAAAGCCAAACATATCCTATCCTAACATATCCAAACATATCATAACGAAACGTAGCACGAATCAGGCCAATGACCCGCGACCACAGCTCGTATCCGCCCCAGAGCAATGGAGAACCTACCAGAGGATACTGGAGAGCCGAAATCAATAGGATGGCAGCGTATAGCACATAAGTCATATCTATCCATGCCTGACCCAAGCAAACATAGCCTAACCAAACGTATCCTGCCACAACGTAACGTGTCGCGACCACCACTTGCTGCCTCCTCAGGTCAAGCCGAATGTAGTAGAGCAAAGTTGCGCGCAGAAATCCACCGAACAACATACTATGGCACGAAAGACAAAGATACCCTTACCGAAATGAAACTAACCTAAACTGACCAAAACGCAACGCAAACCATCTCTATGAGCCGACACTAATAATGCGGGCATTCCCAGATCCAAGCAGACAATATTAGAACGCAGTGGGGCGCAGAAATGCACGAAAAGCAGTGTATAGCACAAATGACTATACTACCTATCTAACTACCATACTAACAGAACCTAACCAAACGTACAGTAACTCAATCTGACGTGCTGAAACTACTATTGCAGAACTCCCCAGGACCAAGCAGCGCATACTAGAGCAATGTAGGTCACAGGAGTCCACCGAGTAACTGCGTAAGGCACGAAAACCAAAGCTACCCTCACCAAACTTAACATAACCTAGCCTACCCAAACGTAACCTAGCCCATTCCAACGTGCCGCGACCACTATTACTCGCTACCCAGAGTCGAGCAGAGTGTAGTATATCATTGCAGAGCGCAGAAATCAACCGTATAGCAGTGTAAAGCACAAAAGTCAAACATATACCAACCCCTTCTCCTTGTTTTCACGTGGGGAAGTTTTCCAAATGAACCAGGCCCCTAGGAGAGGGCGTAGTGTTATGTGGGATCCTTAAGCACTAAAACCACCACGATAGCCAACCCTTTGTATATCGTGGCGTCATGCACTTTGCGGCGACGTACTTGCAGGACGCGCCCGCGACGCGTCCGTTGACACGCCCCCTCCCCCTCTCGCGTAGGAACTTGCACGCACGACATCCACGCACATGCGAGCGGGACGGGTCGTTTACAGGCACGCACAGCACGCATACCACTGCACCGCAACGCACGCATAGCCTGCGGAAGCCGCGCTCCCGGACCACGATCCCTCGAAAGCCAAACGCAACATATGCAAACGTGATACGATACAACCTAACTTCGCGAGCCCGCCATTGCTGGCCTCCACAGAGGCGAGTTGAACGTACTAGAGCACAGTAGTGCGCAGTGATCCACCGCATTCCAGTGAATTGCGTGAAGGCCGTAAATACCCTGACCTAACCTGATTTATCTTAACCTAACCAAACGAAGCATATCTCAATATTACGCCACACATCCGTTGCTCCTGGCCTGCTCAGAGTCAAGCAGAATGTAGTAGAGCACTGTGGATCGCCGAAATCCACTCAATAGCAGTGTAAATCACAAAAGTCAATGCAGCATGTCCTAACCTAGCCAAACGAAACATATCCAAACGCAACCCAACGCAACCAAACATGACAAGACCACTATTTCTGGCCCGCACAGAGACAAACAGAGTGTACTAGAACTCTATAGCGCACAGAAATCGACCGCTATGCAGAGAATAGCAAAGAAGACAAGGATACCGTAACCTAACCAGACCTAATCCAACCTAACCTATCGTAGCCCAACTCAACGTAACGTGCCGAGCCCACTTTTGCTGCGCTCCCCATAGGCAAGTCGAACATACTGGAGAACACTAGGGCGCAGAAGCACACCGAATGTATGTGTATAGCATGAAAGCCAAACATATCCTATCCTAACATATCCAAACATATCATAACGAAACGTAGCACGAATCAGGCCAATGACCCGCGACCACAGCTCGTATCCGCCCCAGAGCAATGGAGAACCTACCAGAGGATACTGGAGAGCCGAAATCAATAGGATGGCAGCGTATAGCACATAAGTCATATCTATCCATGCCTGACCCAAGCAAACATAGCCTAATCAAACGTATCCTGCCACAACGTAACGTGTCGCGACCACCACTTGCTGCCTCCTCAGGTCAAGCCGAATGTAGTAGAGCAAAGTTGCGCGCAGAAATCCACCGAACAACATACTATGGCACGAAAGACAAAGATACCCTTACCGAAATGAAACTAACCTAAACTGACCAAAACGCAACGCAAACCATCTCTATGAGCCGACACTAATAATGCGGGCATTCCCAGATCCAAGCAGACAATATTAGAACGCAGTGGGGCGCAGAAATGCACGAAAAGCAGTGTATAGCACAAATGACTATACTACCTATCTAACTACCATACTAACAGAACCTAACCAAACGTACAGTAACTCAATCTGACGTGCTGAAACTACTATTGCAGAACTCCCCAGGACCAAGCAGCGCATACTAGAGCAATGTAGGTCACAGGAGTCCACCGAGTAACTGCGTAAGGCACGAAAACCAAAGCTACCCTCACCAAACTTAACATAACCTAGCCTACCCAAACGTAACCTAGCCCATTCCAACGTGCCGCGACCACTATTACTCGCTACCCAGAGTCGAGCAGAGTGTAGTATATCATTGCAGAGCGCAGAAATCAACCGTATAGCAGTGTAAAGCACAAAAGTCAAACATATACCAACCCCTTCTCCTTGTTTTCACGTGGGGAAGTTTTCCAAATGAACCAGGCCCCTAGGAGAGGGCGTAGTGTTATGTGGGATCCTTAAGCACTAAAACCACCACGATAGCCAACCCTTTGTATATCGTGGCGTCATGCACTTTGCGGCGACGTACTTGCAGGACGCGCCCGCGACGCGTCCGTTGACACGCCCCCTCCCCCTCTCGCGTAGGAACTTGCACGCACGACATCCACGCACATGCGAGCGGGACGGGTCGTTTACAGGCACGCACAGCACGCATACCACTGCACCGCAACGCACGCATAGCCTGCGGAAGCCGCGCTCCCGGACCACGATCCCTCGAAAAGGCGCGCTCCCATCCGCCTGCCCGTGGTCACCGTGACCTACGTTACACCGGTTGGGGGGGGGGCTGTCCCACGAAACATATTCTGACCTAAGCTAACTTAAACTAACCTATCCAAATGCAGCATAACACAGCAGAGCCTGCCGCGACCACTGCTGCTGGACTCCCCGTAGCCAAGCAGAATGTAGTAGTGCACTGTTTATCACAGGTATCAGCTGGATAGTAGTGTATAGCGCGAATGTTAAGGCTGCCCTAAGCTAACATAACCGAACCAAATCTAGCCCATCATAACCTAATTCAAAGTGACGTGCCGAGGCTACCATTACTGGACGCAGCAGTGCAAAGTAGAATATATTAAAGCGCAGTAGAGCGCAGAAATCGACCGAAAAGCAGTGAATGGCACAAAAAACTAAACTATTCTCTCCTAACATAACAGAATGTACCATATGCAAACGTAGCCTAACTAATCCTAACGCGCCGGGACCGCTATTCCTGGCATCCCCAGAGAAAAGCAGAATGTACTAAGGCACAATAGAGTCCAGAAATCAACGGCATTGCAGTGAATAGCTCAAACGCCATTGATACCCTAACATAAATTGACATAACCGAACCTGAGCAAACGTAGCATAACTCAATGTAGCGTGCCGCGATCGCAGCCCCATGCTTCCCCATAGCCAAGCAGAATATAGCAGAGGAGAGGAGATCACAGAAATCTACCGAATGACAGAGTATAGCGCGTAGGTCAAAGCTATCCTAACGAAAGATAGCATAACCAAACCCAACCAAGCGTAAGATAACTCAACCTGACGTGCCACGACCGCTATTGCTCGCCTCCTCAGATTCGAGCAGGGTATAGTAGAGCAATGTGGAGCGCTGAAATCCACCGAATAGCAGTTTATGTTTCAAAAGTCGTGGTTATCCTTACCTCACCTGGCCTTACCTATCATAACCAAAAGTAGCCTAACTCAAAGTAGCGCGACGAGGCCACTGCTGCCGAACTCCCCGGAGGCAAGCAGAATACAGCAGAGCACAGTACATCGCAGGAACCTGCCGGAAAATCGTGTATAGCACGAGTGCTGAAGCCATCCTAACCAAACGTATCCTAATATAACCTAGTCAAACGTAGCCTAACTCAACATGTCGAGCCGCGATCACCATTGCTGGCCCCCCAGGGTCAAGATGAGTATGGTAGAGCACAGTCGAGCGCAGAAAGTCCCCGAATAGCAGTGTATAGCACGAAAGTGGGAGATAACCTGACCGAGCTTGGCATAGCCTACTCAAACCGAACGTAACATAACTCAACCTAACGTGCCGAGGCCACTATTGCTGGCCTAGCCATAGACAAGGAGAAAATATTGGAACGCAGTAGAGCGCAGGTGTCCGCGGATAGCAACGTATATCACAATAGCCTCTCCTATCCCATACTAACATCACAGAACGCATCCATACTCAAGCTAACGTGATGAGACCACTATTGAGGGCCACCCCTGCGCCAAGCAGAGTATACTAGAGTACTGGAGAGCGCAGAAACCCAACACAATGCAGTGTAAAAGCACCAAGGTCAAACATAACCTGTCGTTACTCGACCTAACATAGCCTGTCCTAACTCGACATAGCATAACCTATCCGTTCGTAGTCTAACGCAACATAACGTGACGAGACCTATACTGCCGGCATATCCAGCGACAAGCAGAGCATATTAGAGCACGTGAGTGCGCAGAAGTCCATCGAATATCGGTGTACAGCACAAAAGACAAATTAGCATATCCTAACCTGGCCAAACGTAGCACAAGCAAACGGAACCTGACCCATCCTGACACGACGGGACCGCTATTGCTGGCCTCCACAGTGCTATGCAGAATGTAGCAAAGCACAGTAGATCACAGAAATGCACAGAACTATAGTGTATAGCGCGAAAGTAGAAGCTATCCTAACCAAACGTAGCCTAACCAGACCATAGCAATCGTAACGTGTCTCAACCAAACGTTCCGCGGCCGGTATCGCTCGCCTTCCCACGGTCGAGCAGAGTATAGTGCAGCAATGTACAGCGCCGAAATCCACCGAATAGCAGTGTACAACACAAGAGACGAAGGTATCCCAACAAATCCTGACATATCCTAACATCAGGAGCGATGCATAGCTGATCATGACGTGCCACGACCACTGCCCCTGGCCTGCCCAGACCCAAGCATAATGTAGTAGAGCAGGGTGGATCGCAGAGGTCCACCTGAAAGCAGTGTATATCACGAAAGTCAAAGGCATCCTAAGCAAACTTTATCCAACGTAACGTAATAAAGCGTAGCCTAACTTAACATGACGTGCCGCGACCACTATTGCTGGCACCCACAGGACCAAGCGGAGTATGGTAGAGCAGAGCCGAGCGCAGAAATCCCCCTAATAGTAGTGTACTGCACGAAAGTCAAAGAAAACCAGACGGAGCATGACATAACCAAACTTAACCGAACTTAACATAACTCAACCTAACATGCCGATACCACTATTGCTGGCCCCGCCACAGCCAAGCGGAGAATACTGGAACACAGTAGGGCGCAGTTACCCGCGGATAGCTGCGTATAGCACAAAGGCCTAGACTATCCTACCCTAACCTCACCAAACGTAACACGACCGAACGCAGCCTAGCACAACCTGACGTGCGGGACCGCTATTGCTGTTCACCCAAGTGCCAAGCAGAACATACTTGGGCATACTACAGCGCAGGAGTCCACCGAATAGCAGTGTATAGCACAAAATTAAAAGAAACCCTAACCATGCCTTCTCAACCTACCCAAACGGAACGCAACATAACTCAATCTAACGTGCCGATTCCGCTATTACTGCTCACCCCACACCCCAGCAGAGCATGTCGGACGCAGCGGGGCGCAGAGATCCGCCGAATGTCAGTGAGTGGCACGAAAGTCTAAGATATTCTGTCCTAATGTAACGAAACATGTCATATGCAAAAGTAGCCTAACCAAGCCTAACGCGACGTGACCACTAGTGCTGGCCTCCCCAGAGCCGAGCGGAGAATAATAGAACGCAGTAGAGCGCTGTAGTCGGAGGATAACAGTGTACAGCACAGATGTCTAAACTATCCTGCCGTAACCTCAACAAGCGTAACATAAACAAACGTGGCACAGCTCTACCTAACGTGCCGAGGTCACTATTGCTGGTCTCCCCAGAGCCAAGCAGAATATACTGGACCGCAGCATAGCGCGGAAGTCTACCGCATCGCAGTGCATAGCACAAAAGTCAAACATAACCTGACATAACAATACCTTACCATACCTTCCCAAACGTAGTGTACCTAAGCATAACGTAACGTGACCAATATTGTTGGCATCCCCAGATCCAGGGAGAGCACACTAGAACACACTGGAGCGCAGAGATTCACCGAGTAGCAGAGAATAGCGAAAAGTCAAAGTAGCCTACCCTTACCTAGCCAAACGTAACAAGCCCAAACGTAGCCTAACTCCAACTAACATGACGAGATTACTATTACTGGCCTCCACTGAGACAAGCAGAACGTACTAGTGCACAATAGAGCGCATAAATTCACAGCAATGCCGTGCATGTCACAAAAGCAGTAGATATACTGGCATAAAAAGACCTAACCCAAGTTTACCGAACGTAGCATAGCTCAAAATAGCGAGCAGCGACCACTGCTCCTGGCGCCATAGCCGAGCAGAATGTGTAGAGCACAGTATATCACAGAAACACCGTATAACAGTGTATAGCACGAAAGTCAAAGCTTTCCTGACCAAACTTAACCTAACCTAACATAACCAAACGTTACCTAACTAAACTAGTGTGCCGCGACAGCTGTTGCTCGCCTCCACAGGGTCGAGCAGAGTATAGTAGAGTAATGTAGAGCGCAGAAATCAACGGAAGAGCAGTGTATGGCACAACAGTCAAAGAAAGCCTAACCATGCCTTCATTACCTACCCTAAGGGAACGTAACGTAACTGAACCTAACGTACAGATAACACAATTCCTGGCCACCCCAGAGCCAAGCAGAACATATTCGAGCGCAGTAGGGCATATAAATCCACCGAACGGCAGTTAATGGCACGAAGGTCTAAGATACTATGTCTTAACATAACCGAACTTGTCATATGCAAACGTAGTCTAGCTAAACCCAACGCGCCGAGACCATTATTACTGGCCACGTCAGAGCAAAGCAGAGCACATTATGGCACATGAGAGCGCAGAAATCCACCGAAACGCAGTTTAAGGCACAAAAGCTGAAGATATCCCAACCTAACCTGTCCTACCCTAACCTAGCCGAACGTAGCATAGCCCAACATAACGCGCCGCGACCGCTGCTCCTGGACTACCGTGATCCGGGCAGAATGTAGCAGAGTGCAGTAGATCACCAAATCTCACGGGATAACAGTGTATAATATTAAAGCAATAGCTATCCTAGCCAAACTTTGTCTCACCTTACCTACCCAAACGCAACCTAACACTGCCTCACGTGCCGCGATCACTATTACCCGCCTCGGCAAAGTCCAGCGGAGTATACTGTAGCAGTGTAGAGCACAGAAACTGACCAAACAGCAGTGTATAGCACAAGAGCCAACGAAATCCTAACCGAACCTTCCTAACATGACTTAACGTGACGTAACATAACCCAACCTTACGTGCGGAGACTACCGTTACTGGCCTCGACAGAGCCAAGCCGAAAATATTGGCACACAGTAGAGCGCAGATTCACGCGGATATCAGTTCGTAGCACAAGACTCTAAGGTAACCTATCCTAACATCTCCAAACGTAACATATCCAAACGTAACATTACTCATCCTAATATTGCGAGACCAATGTTGCTGTCCTGCACAAGGACAAGCAGAATGTCCTAGGGCACACTACTGCGCAGAAACCCACCGCCTTGCTGTGAATTGCACGAATGTTAGACATACCGTAACCTAACCTGACCTAACCTAACCCTTCCAGAAGTAGTGTAATTAGGCATGACGTGAAAAGATAAATATTTCTGGCCTCCCCATAGGCAAGCAGGGAATATTGGAGCACATTAGAGCGCTGAAATCCACCGAATATCAGTGAACAGCGCAGAAGTCAAAGCAGCCTATTCCAACCTATTCAAACGTAACATATCCAAACCAAGCTCAACCCATCCTAGCATGCCCAGATCACTATTGCGCACATCCTCAGAGAGAAGCGGAATGAACTAGAGCACAGTAGCGCGAAGAAATCCATCGCAACGCAGTGAATAGCACAAGAGCCATAGATATCCTAACATAACCGGTCCTAACCTACCCTAACGAAACGTAACATAAA
>NW_016911036.1:41152-56649 GCF_001483705.2 Eufriesea mexicana
GTCTATGTTTGGTTACGCCAGGATTGGTCAGGGTATGCTGGGGTACCATCGATTTTTCTGCTATACACAGCTGTTCAGTGCATTTCTGAGCTGCGCTGTCCTCTAATGTGCTCTGCTTGGCTCTGGGAAGGCCAGCAATAGTGGCCTCTGCTCGTGAGGTTAAGTTAGGCTGCGCTTGGTTATATTATGTTTGGAGAGGATAGGACAGGATAGCTTTGACTTTTGTGATATACGCTGCTATTCGTTGGATTTCTGCTCCCTACGTTACTCTACTAGCATCGGTTTTTCCCAGGGGAGGTCAGAAATAGTGGTCTAGGCACGTTATGTTGAGTTACGTTATGTTCGTTTTGGTTATGGCAGGTTGGGTTTGGTCAGGGTATATTTGACTTTTGTGATATTAACAGCAATACGATGGACTTCGACGCAATACTGTTCTCTAGTATATTCCGATGGGCTCCACGAAGGCCAGCAATAGTTGTTTCGACAAGTTATGTTGTGAAGGCTACGTTTGCTTAGGTTAGGGTAGCCTGTGCCAGACTAGGTTGTCTTTGACTTTTCTGATGTTCATTGCCATTCTATGGACTTCTGCGCTCTGTACTCCTCTAATATGTTCTGCATGGCAATGGGGAAACCAGCAAAAGTATGCGCAGTTCGATAGGTTTAGTATGCTTACGTTTGGTCTGCTTAGGTGAATTCAGGTTAGGCCAGAATTTCTCTGACTTCTGTGCTATACCCGGCTATTTGGTGGCTATCTGCGGCCTACTGGGTTCCAGTGTATTCAGCTTGTCGCTGTGGAGTCCAGCAACAGATTCCTCGACGCGTGAAGTTAAGTTAGGCTACGTGTGTTTATATTACGTTTGGACATGCTATTATAGGATGGAATTGACTTTTGTGCTCTACACTGCTATTCGGTGGGCTTTTGCGATCCACTGTTCCCTAATACGCTATGCTTGGCTCTGAGGAGGCCAGCAATAGTTGCCTCGGCACGTTAGTTTGAGTTGGGCAACGTTTGGTTAGGATACGTTAGCTTATGTTAGGCTTGCATAGCTTCTACTTTCGTGGTATACACTGCTACTTGGTAGATTTCTGCATTCTGCTGTGCCCTCGTATGTTGAGCTTTGCTCTGGGAGGGCCAGCAGCTGTGGTACCGGCACGTTAGGTTGAGTTACGCTACGTTTGGATACTTTACGATTGGTCAGGTTAAGGGGGTCTAGCTGTTTCTCTTGCGCTGTACCCTGCTTTTCGGAGGATTTCTGCACCCTACTGTGCTCCAATTTGTTCAGCTTGGCCCTGGGAGGGCATGCAGTAGTGGGGTCGGTACGTCACGTTTAGTTAGGTTAGGTTAGGACAGGTTTGGTCAGGGTGTCTTTGACTTTTGCTCTATACACTGCTTTCTGGTAGATTACTACGATCTAAATGGAGCTACTACACTCTGCTCGACTCTTTGGAGGCCAGTAATGGTTGTCCAGGCACGTTAGTTCTATTTGTGCTACGTTCGTTTATGTTACGTTTGGTTAGGGTAGGAGAGGATAGCAAAGACTTCTGTTTTATATACTGCTATTTGGTGGACTTGTTCGCTATACTGTGCTCTGATATGCTCTGCCGGGCTGCGGGGAGGCCAGAGATAGCGGGTTCGGCCCGTTAGGCTGAGTTGGGTTATGTTTGTTCAGGTTAGGTTATGTGAGTGTAGGGGAGCATATCTTTGACCTTTACGATATACAAGGCTATTGGGAGGATTTCTGCGCTCTACTGTGATCTAATGTTCCCTGCTCATCTCTGAGGAGGCCAGCAATCGAGGTCTCGGCAGAATAGTTTGACATTCGTGCCTCTCGCTGCTATTTGGAGACTTTATGCTCTTGGAGACTATATGCTATTTGACTATAGTGAGTCAAGCAATAGTGGCCTCGGCACGTTAGGCTCTCTTCGGTAGCATTTGGATATATTACGTTTGGACAGGTTAGTTTAGGTCAGCTGTGACTTTTGAGATATACACTTCCATTCGGCGATTCTCTACGCTCTCTATTGCTCCACAATACCCTGCTCGGCTCTAGGGAGGCGAGTAATAGTGGTCTCGGGATATTATGTTAGGATACGTTTAGTTACGTTATGTTAGCCTTTGCTAGGAATGGTTAGCTTAGCCTTTTCTGCTGCACACTGCGATTCCACGGATTCCAGCAATCTACCCTCCTCTAATACGCTCTGCTTGACACTGTGGGGGGCAGCGATACTGTACGCGACACCTTAGGTTGTGTTAGATTACGCATAGTTGGGTTAGGTTGCGTTGGGTATGGTTAGGATAGCTGTGACTTTTGTGCACAATACTGATATTCTGTGAGCTTCTGTGCTCTACTGTGCTCTGCCATATTCTGCTGGACTCTGGGGACGCCAGCAATAGTGGTCGCGGTGCGTTAGTTTGAGTTAGGCTACGCTTGATCTCATTATGTTAGGTTAAGCTTGGTTAGGGTGGCTTCGACTTTCGTGGTATACACAATTATCCGGTGGGTTCATGTATCTACTGTACACTACTGTTTCTGCTTGGCTCTGGTGAGTACGGAAGCGGTGGTCGCGGCACGCTGTGTTGAGTTACGCAACCTTAGGCTAGGTTACGTTGGGTTGGTTTATGTCAGCGTATGTCGGAATTTTTGACTCACACCGCTATGCGACGGATTCCTGAGCACTGCTGTGCTTCAGTATATTCTCCTTGGCTCTGCGGAGGCCAGCTATCGTGGTTGCGGCGCGTTAGGTTTTGTATGGATACGTTCGCATATGAGAAGTTTTGTTATTTTGGGAGAGAATAGCTCAGACTTTTGTGCCATTCAGTGCTGTTCGGCGGAATTTTGTGCTCTACTGCGATCTAATATGTTCTGCTGGGCTCTGGGGTTGTCAATAATGGTGGTATCTTCACGTTACGTTGAGTTATGCTACGTTTCGTAAGGGTAGGTTAGGAAGCCTTGATTAGGACTTCTTCGACTGTTGCGCCATGCACTGCTATTCGGTGGATTTCTGCGCTCCACATTGCACTACTGCAACATGCTCGACTCTGCGGAGGCGAGCAATGGCGGTAGTGGCACGTTATTTTGGGTTATGTTAAGTTTGGTTAGGCAAGGTTCGGTTACGGTTGGTTAGGATAGCTACGACTTTTGTGCTGTACACTATAATGCTGTGGATTCCTGCGCACTACTGTTCCCTAGTAGATTCGGCTTGTCTCTGTAGAGACCAGCAACTGCGGTCTCGTCATGTTAGGTTGAGTTAGGCTACGTTTGGTTATGTTACGTTTGGCTCGGTTTGGATAGGCTTCTCTGACTTTTGTGCTATTCGATGTTATTCGGTGGATTTTTGCGATATAATGTACTATAGTATTCTCTGCTCGGTCCCGGGATGCCAGCAATATTCGTCTCGTCACGTTAAGATGTCTTAGGCTACGTTTGGTTAGGTTAGGTTCTGTTAAGCTCGGTCAGGTTAACTAAGGCTTTCGTGCCATACAGTAATATCGGAGCGTTTCTGCGCTTTTCTGTGCTCTACTATATTATACTTAGACATGGGTATGCCAGCAATATTGGACTCGGCAAGTCAGGTTGTCTTAGGTTACGTTCGATTAGCAGCCTTTGCTTTTGTGTTTTGCACTGACGTTCGTTGGGTTTCTGTGCACGGGTGCTCTCTACCACATTCTACTTTTCGTTGGAGAGGACGGCATTAGTGTCCGCGATGTGATACGTTGAGGTGGGCTACGTTTGGTTGGGTTGTGTTAACATTTGTTAGGCCTAGATTGATATGACTATGGTGCTATACACTGCGATTCTATGGCAGAACGCGCCCTACTGTCCTCTAGTAACGTCGGCTCGAATCTGGGGAGGTCAACAATAATGGTCTAGGTACGTTAGTTTGCGTTATGTTACCTTCGTCAATGTTAAGGTTGGATCTATTAGGATAGGGTAGCTTTGAATTTTGTGCTATACACTGCTATTCGGTGGACTTCTGGGCTCCAGTGTGCTCTAACATTTTCTGCTATGGTCTTGGGTGGCCAGCAATACTGGTCTCGGCACGTTAGGTTGAGATACATTAGATTCGGTTATGTCACGGTTGGTGAGGTTAGGATATGATAGTACAGACATTTGTGCTATTCACTGCAGTGCTGTAGATATCTGTGCACTAATGTGCCCTAATATCTCTGCTTGGCACTGCGGTGGCCAGTAATAGTGGCCTCGGCACGATAGGTTGAGTTAGGTTACGTTTCGTTATGTTAGGTTAGGATGCTTAGGTTAGAGTATCTACGGTTTTGGTGCTATGCATTGCATTGCGGTGGATTTCTGCTCTCTGGTGTGCTCTACTACACTTTGCTAGGCCCTGTGGAGGCCAGCAGCAGCGGTCGCGGCACGTTACGTTGTGCTATGCTACGTTTGAATAGGTTACGCTCATTTGTGTTAAGTCCGGATAGCTTTGACTTTCTTGGCATAGACTTTTATGCAGTGGCTATCTGCGGTCTACTTTGCTCTACTATACTATGCTCGTCCCTATGGAGGCTAGCAATAGTGGTAGCTGCACGTTTGGTTGTGTTAGTTTACGTTTGGGTATGCCACGATTGGTTTGGTTAGGAGAGGATAGCTTTGGCTTGTGTCATATGCACTGCCATTCGGTAGACTTCGGCCCTCGGCTGTGACCTGATTTGTTCAGCTTGTCTCTAGGAAGGACAGCAATATTTCTCTTGGAACGTCCTGCCGTGCTAGGCAACGTTTGCTTAGGTTAGGTTAGGAGAGGTTAGCTCAGGATATCTTTGACCTTTGTGCCACACACTGAAGCGCCGCAGAAATCTGTTATCCAATGTGCTATATTATATTCAGATGGATCTGGGGAGGTCAACAGTAGTGGTGTGGGACTGCTAGGTGGAGTTGTGTTACGATTGGTAATGATATATTTGGTTAGGTTTGGCAAGGAGAGCTTTGACTTTTGCGCTCTACAGTTCTATTCGGTGGTTTTCTGCGCTCTACTGTAATCTAATATGCTTTGCTTTGATCTGAGGCGAACAGAAACTCTGGCCGCGGCGCGGTAGGTAGAGATATGCTACGTTCGGCTTGGTTAGATTTGTTTGGGTTAGGCTATGTTGGCTTTGGCTTTTGTGCTATGCACTGCTATTCCTTGAGTGTCTGCGCTCCACTCTGCTCTAGGATGTTCTGCTTGGCTTTGGAGGGGCCAGAAATAGTGGACTTGGTTCGCTAGGCTTAGCAATTACACGTTTGGTTAGGTTAGGTTATGCCAGGTTAGGTTAGGATATATTTGTCCTTTTTGATAACATGCTGCTACGTTGTGGCTTTCTATGGACCACTGTACTTTAGTATATTCTGCTTGGCTCTAGGGTTCCAGCAATAGCGGCCTCGGTACGTTTGGATGTGTTAGGATACGTTTGATTATGTTACGCTTTGATCGGTTAGGGCGGGGCATCTCCGGCTTTTCAGCAATACACGGCTATTCGGCGGATTTGTGCGCTCTGCAATGCTCCACTGCATTCTGCTCGGCTCTCGGGATGCCAGAAATAGTGGCCGTGGTAAGAAAGGTTGAGATATGTTACGTTTGCACGTGTTAGGTTTGGTTAGGGTAGGGGAGGATAGCTTTGACTTTTGGGCTGTACACTGAAATGCGGTGGATTTCTCCGCTCGATTGTGCTGTAGTATGTTCTGCTTGGCTCTGGGAAGGCCAGTAGTAGTTGCCGCTTCGCGTTAGGTTGAGTTAGGTTACGTTCGGTTACGTTACGATTGGATAGGTTAGGAGGGGCTGACCATGACCTTTGCGCTATACTATGCCATTTGGCGGATCCCTGCTCCCCGCTGTGCTCTTATATTTACAGCTTGGCTCTGAGAGGGCCTGCAATGGAGGCATCCGCGCGTTACGTATAGTTAGGCTACGTCTTGTTGTGTCAGGTATGGTCAGGTTCGGACGGAATATCTTTGACTTTTGCGTTGCACATTGCTTTTCGGTGTATTTCTACTCCCTACAATGCTCTACTACTCTCCTCGACTACGAGAAGGCCAGAAATATAGGCCCTGGCGCGTTATGTTAATTTATGTTACGTTTGGTTATGTCACGTTTGGTTAGGATAGGAGAGGATAGCATTGACTTTTGTGCCATACGCAGAATTTCGTTGGACTTCTGCGCTCTACATTGCTCCAGTATGCTCTGCTTCGCGCTGGGGAGACCAGAAACCGTGGCCGCGGCGCGTTAGTTAGAGTTAGCTTACGTTTGGTTTGGTTAGACATGTCTGTGTTAGGGTAGGATATCTTTGACATTTGCGCTGTACATTTGAATGCGGTGGATTTCTGCGCTATACGTTGCTCGGATATGCTCTGCTTGGATCTCGGGAGGCCAGAAATAGTAGTCTCGACGCCACATGATGCGTTACTCTACGTTCGGCTAGGTCGGGTTTGGACAGGTTACGTTATGATATCTTTGACTTTTGTGCCGTTTTGTGCAGCTGTTTTGTGGCTTGCTGTGCTCTATTCTGCTGTAGTATATTCTGCTTTTCTCTGGGGTGGCCAGGGATAATGTTCTTGGCACGTTAAGTTAAGATATGTTGCGTCTGGTTTTATTGCGATTGTATACGTTAGGATAGGATAGCTTAGACCATTGTGCTCTACTATATTCTTCGGCGGATATCTGCGCTCTGTATAACAATACTATACTCTGCTCGACTCCCGGAAGGCCGGCCACACTGAACGCGGCACATTAGCTTGGGTTAAATTACGTATGACTGGGATAGGTTACGTTGTGTTAGGTTTGGATAGCTTATACTTTTGCCCTACACACTGACTTTCTATGGACTCCTGCGCTCTTCTGCGCGTAATCACACTCCTGTTGTCTGTGTGCGCTCCAGGAATAGCGCTCCCGGCAGGTTAGGTTGTGTTATGTTACGTTTGGTTGGGTTAGGTTCGGCTAGGTTTGGCAAAGACTGCTTTGTCTTTTGCGCTATACACTGCTATTCGGACGGTTTCAGCCTTCGACGTTGCTCTGCTATACTCCACTTAGCTATCGTGAGGCCAGCAATAGCTGACGTGGCACGTTAGTTTGGGTTACGTTGCGTCTACTTATGTTACGTTTGGATAGGTTAGGATATGATAGCTTTGGCTCCTGTGCTATACGCTGCTATTCGGTGGATTTCTGCGCTCTACTGTGACCTAATGTGCTCTTCTTAGCTCTGAGGTGGCCAGAAATAGTGGTCTTGACATGTTATGGTGTGATAGATAGTGTTTGGTGTGGTCGGGTTATGTCCTGTTAGCTCAGGGTATCCTTGACCTTTGTACTCAACACTGCTATTCTGTGGACCTCTTGACTATGCTGTGCCCTACCATGCTCTGCTTGACCATGGAGAGTGCAGTAATTGTGGTCTCGGCGCATTGGGTTGGGATAGGCTACGTCTTGCTATGTTTCGTTTGGTTAGTGTTGGGAAGACTTTCTTCGACTTGTGTGCCGTACACAGAAATGCGGTGAATTTATGCGCTTTACTGTGTTATAGTATGTTATGCTTGGCTCTGTGGAGGCCAGTAAACGTGGTCTTGCTGAGTTAGGTTTATACAGGTTACGTTTGGTTAGGTTATGTTAGCTATGGTCAGGTTCTTATAGCTTCGACTTTTCTGCTGTACACTGCGATTCTATGGACTTCTCTTCTTTACTCACGCTTTGCTCTGCAGAGGTCAGTAATAGTGGTCCCGTCACGTTAGTTCGATTTGGGCTGCGCTTTGTTATGTTACGTTTGGTTAGGTTAGGACAGGGAGGCTTAGATTTCAGTCCTGTACGCTACTATCCGGTGGATTTATTCCCAACACTCTGCTCTGGTATGACAGTTTGACGCTGGGGAGGACAGCAATACTGGTCTCGGCGCGATAAGGTGAGATATGATACGGTAGATTGGGTTATGTTCGGATAGCTTTGACTATCATGGCATACACCGCTATGCGGCTGATTTTTGCACTCTACTGTGCACTAATATGTTCCGCTTCGCACTTTGGAGACCAGGAACAGCGGTCGCGTTACGTTTGGTTGTGTTAGGTTACGTTTGGTTTGGTTAGGGTAGCATAAGATTGGTCAGCATGGCTCCGAAGTTTGCGCTGCACACTGCTATTCAGTGGATTACTACGCACTACTGAGCTCTAGTATATTCTGCTTTGCAATGGGGTGCCAGCAGCGGTGCTCCTGGCACGTTAGGCTGCGTTAGGTTGCGTTCGGTTATGTTACGTTTCGTTAGGTTAGGATAGTATAGCGTAGACATTTGTGCCATACACTGCTCTTCGGTGGGTTCCCAATCACTACATTGCTCTAATTCGCTTTGCTCGACTCCTGGGATGCAAGCAATAGTGGTCACTACACGGTAGGTTAAGCTACAATACTTTCGGTCGGCGTTTGGTTTCGTTCCGTTGGGATCGGGTAGCTTTAATATTGGTGCTACACACTGCCATTCAATGGACCTCTGCGCTCTGCTGTGCGCTATCGCACATTGTTTGTGCCTGGGGACGACAAATAGTGGTCGCGGCGAGTTAGGTTGTGTCACGTTCTGTTCGTTTAGGCTAGGTTTCGTTAGGTATGTTTGGGATAGCTTCGACTTTTTTGTTGTACACTGCTGCTCTGTCGATTTCAGCGTCCTACATTGCTTTGCTATGCTCTGCTTGGCTCTAGTGAGGGCTGCAGTTATGGTCGTGGATGCCAGGTTAGGTTACGTTTCGTTTGGCTATGTTCCGCATTGTCGGGTTAGGAGAGTATAGCTTTGACTTTTGTGCTATACGCCGCTGTTCGGAGGATTTCTGAGCTCTACTGTGCTACATTACGCTCTGCTTGTCCATGGCGATGCCGGAAATAGTGGTCTCGGCACGTTAGGTTGGGCTACGTTACTTTTGGTCATATTAGGCTAAGCTAGGTTCGGTTAGAGTTGCTACGACTTTCGCGCTGTACACAGATATACGCTGGATTCCTGCCCTCCACTATGCTCTACCATAATCTGCTACACCCTGGGGAGGACAGCAGAATTGGCCGCGGCAATTTGCGTTGAGTTTTGCTACGATAGGATAGGTTATGTTGGTTTGGGTTAGGTTTGGATAGCCTTGACATTTCCGCTGTATACTACTACCATAAGGATTTCTACACCCTACTCTCATCTAATATGTTCAGTTTGGCCCTGCGGAGGCCAGCAATAGTGGTCGCGGCACGTTAGGTTAAGCTTGGTTATGTTCGGGTACTTTTCGTTGTCATGGGTAAGGCTGGGGTTGCTTCGATCTTTCTGCTGTAGACAGCGGTTCTATGGATTTCTGGGCCATACCATCCTCGAATATGCGCCGCCTGGCCCAGGGGAGGCCAGCAATAGTGTTCGGAATGCATTAGGTTGAGTTACGTTGCGTTTGGTTATATGAAGGTTGCATGTATTAGGACAGGACAGCTTTTACTTTTGTGCACTGCACGGCAACTGGGTAGATTTCTGCGCTCTGCTGTGCTCCAGCATGTGCTTATTGTCTCTGGGGAGGGCACCAATATTGGTATTTGCGCGCTAGGTTGAGATATATTACGTTTGGCCATGTTACGTTTGGTTAGTTTCGGATAGGACAGCTTTGCCTTTTATGCTGTACACTGGTATACGACTGATCTCTGCTCTCCACTGTGCCCAAATATGCTCTGCTCGTCTCTGCGGAGGCCGGTAATAGTGATCTCGGCAAGTTAGCTTGAGCTATGCTACGTTTTGCTGGCTTATGCTGGTTTAGGTTAGATACGAACAGCTTCGGCTTTCGCGATATACACGGCCATGCGGTGCACCTATGCGCTCTCCATTGCTGTAATATGTTCTGCTTGGCT
Source organism: Eufriesea mexicana (assembly GCF_001483705.2). NCBI lineage: Eukaryota > Metazoa > Arthropoda > Insecta > Hymenoptera > Apidae > Eufriesea > Eufriesea mexicana. The sequence goes on from NW_016911036.1 coordinate 50,975, forward strand.
CTGAGGAGGACAACAATACTTGTCTCGGCAACTTACGTTGGGTCAGCTTAGGATATGTTGGGTTGAGATATCTTCCACCCTTAGACTGTGCAATGCGGTGGATTAGTGCGATCTACTGTGCTCTAGTTTATTCTGCTTGTCTCTGGGGAAGCTAGCAATAGTGGCTTCGTCGCGCTTTATTGAGCTATTTTACGTTCGGTACTGTTAAGTGCGGTTAAGTTAGGATAGGGTAACTACGACTATTGTGCTATGCACTCCGATATTATGGATTTCTGCGCCCTTCTCTCCTCTAATATGTCCTAATTAGCTTTGTGGAGGGGAGCAATGGTGGTCCCGGTGCATCAGGATGAGTTATTTAACGTCTGGTGACGTTACGTTTGGTTAGGTTAGGGGAGGATATATTTGACTTTTGTGTTGTACACTGCTATTCGGTGGACTTCTTGGCTCTACTGTGCTCTTGTATGGCCAACTTGGCTCTGGGGAGGGCAACAATAGTGGTCTCGGCACGTTATCGTTTAGTTTGGTTGCTCTAAGTTATGTTATGTTTAGTCGGGTTACGTTCGGTTTGACTGGGTTTGGATAAGTTTGGTTAGGATAGCTTTAACTTTTTCGCTCTACACTGCTTTTCGGTGGGCTTCGGAGCTCTACTTTTCTCTAGTATGTGCAGCTTGGCTCTGGGGATGTCAGCATTCTCGGTTTCTGCACGTGAGGTTGTGTTACGCTACGTTTGGATATCTTCCGTTTGTTTGGGATACGGTTTGGTAGCACTTCTTTATCTCATATACGCTGCGATTCTATTGAATTCTGCGCACTACACTCCACTGTTGTCCTCTGCTTGGCTCTGTGGAAGCTAGGAGTAGTGGCCGCGGCGCGTTATGTACAATTTGGATAGGTTTCGTTATGTTGCGTTTGGTTATGTTTGGAGGGAGTCGCATTGACCTTAATGCTGTTGTCTGCTACTAGAAGGACTACTGAGTACTACAGTGCTCTAATGTTTTCAGCTAAACTCTGGGAATGGCAGCAATAAAGGTCTCGGCACGTTATTCTGCGTCAGTTCAGGTTCGGTTATGTTGGGTTGTGCAAAGATTCGTCAGGGTAGCTTTAACTTTTGTGCTATACAATGCTATTCGGTAGACTCCTGCGCTCTGCTGTGCTCTAGTATGCATTGCTTGGCTCTGGGGAAGGCAGCAATCGCGTTCTCGGCACGTTGGATTGTGTTATGCCATGTTTGGGTATGTTCCGCTTGTTCGGGTTAGGTACGAGTTGCTTTGACCTTTCTGATATACACCGCGATTCTATGGATTTCTGCGTTCCACTCCCCACTAATCTGCTCTGCTTGGCTCTGGGAGGGCAGCGATTGCCTTCTCGGCGCGCTAGGTTGGGTTGGGCTTTGTTTGGTTATGTTCCGTTCGTTTGGGTTAGGTTTGGGTAGCTTTGACTCTTCTGATGTGCACAGCGATTTTATGGATTCCGGCGTTCTGCACACCACTAATGCGCTCCGCTTGGCTCTCGGAAGGCCAACAGTAGTGACCGCGGCGCGGTAGGTAGAGGATGCTTACGTTCGGTTATTGAACGATTTGTTAAATTTGGAGAGGATAACTATAAATCTTCTGATGTACACTGCGGTTCTGTTGATTTTTGTGTTCTACCCTGCAATAATGTGTCCCCCTTGGCTCTGGGAAGGCCAGCAATTGTCGTCTTGACACGGTATATTGAGTCAGGGTTCGTTTGGTTTTGTCGGGTTGGTCAAGGTTTGGCTAGAACAGCTTTTACTTTTGTGCTGCGCACTGCTATTCGGTTGATTTCTACGCTCTACTGCGGTTCAGTATGTCCTGCTCTGCTTTGCGGTGTGCAGCAACAGCGGTCTCAGCACGTTGGATTGGGTTAAGCTACGTTTGTATATGTTCTGCTGGTTTGTGTTAGGTTTGGGTAGCATTGACTTTTCTAATATAGATTGCAATTCTATGGATTTCTGCGTTCTACTCACCACTAATTAGTTCTGCTTGGCACCGGTGTGGCCAGCAGTAGCGGTCGCGGCGCGCGAGGTAGAGATAGGTTACATTCTGCTTTGTTACGATTGGTTAGGTTCGGGGAGGATAGCTTTGACCTAAGTGATGTAGTCTGCTATTAGGTGGATTCGTGCGCCCTACAGTGCTCTAATGCATTCAACTTGGCTCTAGGAAGGCCACCAACAGTGGCCTCGTCACGTTGTAGTGAATCAGGTTAGGTTCTGTTAAGTTGGGTTAGGCTATGTTTGATTTGGGTAGCTTTAACTTCTGTGCTGTACACTACCATTCAGTGGATTCCTGCACTCTGCTGTGCTCTGGTATGTCCTGCTAGGCCCTGGGCAGGCCAGTGATGGTGGTCGCGGTACGTCAGTGTAAGTTAGGATTCGTTCGGTTTAATTATGGTTTTCTAGGTTAGGAGTGGGTATTTATGCCTTTAAGGCTATAGTCTCCTATTAGGTGGATTTCTGCGCACCGCAGTGCTTCAACATTTTCAGCTCGGCTCTGGGAACGACAGCAATAATTGTCTAGGCACGTAACATTGAGTCAGGATACGTCGTCTTAGGTTGGGTGAGGCTGCGATAGGTTAGGATATCTTCATCCTTTGTGCTTCACGCTGCTATTCGGTGGACTTCTGTGCTCAATTGTACTCTGGTATGCACTGCTTGGCTCTGGGGAGAGAAGCCTTAACGGTATCGGCACGACAGGTTGAGTAAGGCGATGCATCTTTATGTTCTTCTGGCTCCGGTTAAGCTTGGGTAGCTTTGACGTTTCCGATTCACGCTGACATTCTACGCATTTCTGCGTTGTACTCTCCACTAATGTGCTCTGCATGGCCCTGTGGAGGCCTGCAAAAGCGTTCGCGGCACATTGGGATGAGTTAGGACACGTTTGGTTATGTAAGGTTTGGTTAGGTTAGGAGAAGGTATTTTTGACTTTAGAGCCATAGCCTGCAATTTGGTGGATTTCTGCGTCCTGCAGTGCTCCAATATTTTCAGCTTGGCGCTGGAAAGGCCAGCAATAGTGGTCTCGGCTCGTTAAGATTTGTCATGTTACGTAGGGTGAGGTTGGTTCAGGCTAAGTTTGGTCAGGATAACTTTAACTTTTGGTTAGGTTGATATATGTTTCGTTTCGTCAGGCTAGGTTATTCTGGGTTAGCTTAGGATATCTTTGACTCTTCTGGTATTCATTGCCATTTTATAGACACCTCCGCTCCACGCTCATCTAACATCATCTGCTTGGCGATGTGGAGGCCTGCAGTTTCTGACTCGGCTCGTTAGGTTTAGTAAGTCTACGCTTGGTTAGGATATGATAGGTCAGGTTATTCTAGGGCACCCATGACTTTTGTGCTATACACAGATTTTCGGTTGAATTCTGCTCTCTACTCTGCTCTAATGCAATCTGCTTGGCCCTGGGAAGACCAGCAATAGTGGCCTCGGCTCGTTAGGTTAAGTTAGGTTACGTTTGCTAGGGTTAGGTATGGATAGCTATGACTTTCTTGGCATAGACTGTTATTCGGTGGGTCTCTGCCCTCTACTCTGCTCTACTATACGCTGCTCGTTTCTAGGGAGGCCAGCAGGGGCGGTCGCTGGTCGTTAGGTTGTGTCAGTTCACGTTTGTGCATGCTACAATTGGCTAGGTTATTAGAGGAAGGCTTAGATTTCTGCGCTATGCACTGCCTTTCGGCGGATTTCTGCACTCTGCGTTGCGATAATATGGTCGGCTTGGCAGTGGGAAGGACAGCATTAGTGGTCTCGGCACGAAAATTAGAGTTAGACTAAGTTTGGTTATATTTGGTTGTAATGGCTTTGACTTTTCTGCCATACACTGTCTATCTATGGTCATTTGCGCCCGACTCTACTCTAATATGTTCTGCTTGGCGATGGGGAGACCAGCAGTAGTGGTCTAGGCACGTTAGGTTGATTTATGTTGCGCTTGGCTATGTCACGTTAGGTTAGGTTAGAAGAGTATGACTTCGACTTTAGCGCTATACCCTGATATTCGGCGAACTTCTGAGCTCTGCATTGCTCTGCTGTGCTCTGCTCGACTCTGGGGTGGCTAGAAGCTGTGGTTGTGATTCGACAGCTTGTGTTAGGTTATATTTGGTTAGGCTAGGTTGGGTTGTGTTTGGTTATGATTGCTTTGAATTTTGTGCTACACACTGCTATTTGTTGGAATTCTGCGCTCCACTGTGCTCTGGTATATTCTGAATGGCTCTGCGGATGTCAGCAATAGTTGTCTAGGCAAGTTACATTGAGTAATATTACGTTTGGTTATGTTATGTTTGGATAGGTAAGGCTTGGATAACTTTGACTTCAGCGCAGTTAGCTGTTATTCGGTGGATTACTGTTCGCTACTGTGATCTAATACGCTTTGCTTTGCTCTGGCGAGGCCAGAAATTGTGGCCGCGGCGCGATAGGCCTTGTTATGTTCCGTTTGATATGGTTCGGGTTGTTTTGCTGGGTAAGGGTGTATATGACTTCTGTTCTGTACACTGTAATGCGGTGGACTTCTACGCTCTACTGTGCACTAATATGCTCTGCTTGGCTCTGAGGAGGACAGCAATATTTGTTTCGACACGTTAGAACGAGATAGACTACGTTTGGTTATGGTGCGTTTGCTTTGGTCAGGTTTGGATAGCTTCGACTGTTCTCCCGTGCACTGCGATTCTATGGATTTCTGCGCCCTGCTCTCCTCTACTATGCTCTGTTCGGCTCTGGTGTAGCGAGCAATACTGGTCGCGGCACGATAGGTTGAGTCAGATCGCCTCTGGTTAGGTTAGATTTGTCTGTGTTAGGTTAGGTTATCTTCATCTTTTGTGCTGTACACTCCATTGGGGTAGACCTCTGCCCTCTACTGCGCTCTAGTAAGTTCTGCTTGGCTCAGTGGCGGCTAGTAATAGTGGTCTAGGCACGTTAGCTTGAGACATGCTTCGTTTGGTTATGGTACGTTAACTTTGGTTAGGCCTGGATAGACGCGACTTGCCTCCTATACGCTGCGGTTCTGTGGATTTCTGCGTCCTACTCTCCTGTATAATGCTCTGCTTGGCTCTGTTGAGGCCAGAAATGCTGGTCGCTGCGCGCTAGGTTGAGCCAGATTGCGTTTGGTTATGTTAGGTCTTGTTGAGTTAGGTTAGGATACCTTTGAAATCTTTGTCCACACATCGACCATATGGACTTCTGCACACTACTGTGCTCTCTCATATTCTCCTTATCTCCGGGAGCGCCAGCAGGAGTGCTCGCGGCACGTTGGTTTGTGTCTTGTAACGTTTAGTTAGGTTAGGTTTGGTAATGTTTCGTCAGGGTATGTTTGACTTCTGCGCTATACACTGCTACTCGGTGTGTTTCTGCGTTCTACTGTTCTCTAATGTGCTCCTATTGGATCTGAGAAGGAGAGCAATAATGGCCTCTGCATGTTACGTTGAGGTAGGCTACGTTTGGTTACGTTATGTTAGGTCAGTTTAGGTTAGGGTATCTTTGACTTTTGTGCTTTACGCTGCAATGCGGCGGATTTCTGCACTCTAGTGTGCTCTGGTATATTTTGAGTGCCTTTGCGGTGGGCAGCAATAGCGGTCTATGCATGTTAGGTTGAGTTAGATTACGTTTGGTTTTGTTATGTTTGGATATGTTAGGATAGGATAACCTTGTCTTTCGTGCTATAAACCGCTCT
>NW_016911036.1:56672-63875 GCF_001483705.2 Eufriesea mexicana
CCGCTCTTCGGCGGACTTCTGCGCTCTATATTGCTCTGCAATGCTCTGCCCGAACCCGGCTTCTTCCTTGCACTGGAGAGACCAGCAATAGTGGTCTAGTCTCGTTAGGTATAGTTTGTACACGTTTGGTTCGCTTAGGTTAGGTATGATTAGGTTAGGACGTACTTGACTTTGTGCTGCACGCTGCAATCTTGGCGGACCTCTCAGCGCTACTGTGCTCTATTATATTCTGCTTGCCTCTGGGGATTCCAGCAAATGTGGTCTCGGCGAGCACGGTTAAGGCAGGGCACGCTTGATATATTAAGCTTGGATAGATTAGGACATTGTAGCATTGACTTTTGAGTTATACACTGCTATTCGCCGGATTTCTGCGCCCGATTTGATTAGGGCAGGAGAGGATAGCATTGACTTTTTTGCTATATATGGTTATTCGGTGACCTTCTGCGCTATACTGTGCTCTGATATGCGCTGCCTGCCTCTCAGGAGGCCGGCAATTGTGGTCTCCGCACGTTAGGTTGAGTTAGGTTATGTGTGGCAATGTTACGTTCGTTTGGGTTAGGTTTGGGCAGCTTTGACTCTCTTGGCATAGACCGTGATTCGGCGGATTTCTGCGCTTTGCTGTGCTCTATTGCTTTGTATTGGGCTCTGGCGGTGCCAGCAATAGTGGTCGCGTCACTTTAGGCTGAGATAGGTTACGTATGGCTATGTTACGTTTCCTTTGGTTAGGAAATGATAACTTCTACTTTCGTGCTGAACACTGTTGTTCGGTGGATTTCTTCACTCTATTGTGCCCTACTGTAATCTGCTTGGCTCTGGATAGGCCTGCAATGGCGGTAGAGGCACGTTATGTTGCGCTTGGCAGCGTTTGGTTAGGTTACGTTAGCTTCGGTTTGGTTTGGGAAGCGTCAAATCTTTTGCTGTACGATGCGGTTCTATGGATTACTGCGGCCCACTCCCCTCTCATATGTTCTGCTTGGCTCTGGGAAGGTCAGCAATAGTGGTCGCACCACGTTAGGTTGAGACATGTTACGTTTGGTTAGGTTAGGATACGTTGGTTTATGTTAGGATATATTTGACCTTTATGCTACACGCAGCTCTCCTGTGGACTTCTGCGCTCTGCAGTGCCCTATCACACGTTTCATTACGTTTCCTACGTAACCTATCCGAGCGTAACACAACCAAACGTAACCCAACTCAACATATCGCGCCACGACCACTGTTGCTGGCATCCCCAGAGTTTAGCAGATTATAGTACAACACAGCAGAGCTCAGGAATCCACGGAATTGCTGTACCTAACCACGAAACTCAAAGCTGTCCATACCTAACCCAGGTGAACATAACCCAACCGTACGTAGCCTAACTGCGCCAAACTTGCCGAGACCAGCATTGCTGGCCTCTCCGGAGCCAGGCAGAGCATATTTGAGAACAGCAGAACGCAGGAATCCACCGAATATCAGTGAACAGCACAAAAGGGAAAGATACCCTATCTCAACCTGACCCATTCTAACGAAACCGAACGTATATTAACTAAACCTAACGAGCCGAGTCCACTATTGCTGGCTTCCCCATCGCCGCACTGATCATATTAGAGGAGCGTGGAGCGCAGAAGTCCATAGGAAGGCCATGTATGGAGAAAGGTCAAATGTAACCTAACCAAACTCAGACAAACTTAACATAAGCAAGCGTAACATAACCCAACCTAACTTGTCGAGACCACTATTTCATGACTCCCGAGGCCAAGTAGAATATACTAGAGCACAGTAGTGCCCAGTAATACAAAGCATTGCAGAGTATAGCACAAAAGCCAAAGATATACAGACCTAACCGGACACAACCTAACCTAACGGTACGTAGCCAAACTTAACATAACGTGCCGCAACCACGATTGCTGACCTCTCCAGAGCCAAGCAGCACATATATGTTGATAGAAGGACGCAGAGATCCATTGAATCGCGGTGCATATCGGTAAAGTCTTAGCTGCACAAGCCTAAACCAAACCAACAAAACCTAACCAGCGTAGCCTAACTCAACGTAACGTGCTGCGACCACTTTTTCTGGACTCCAGTAGGCCAAGTAGAATATAGTAGAGCACAGTAGAGAGCAGGAATCAGCCTAACATCCGCGTAAAACACGAAAGTCGTACCTATCGAAAACTAATCCACATTAGCGTAACATAGCCAAACGTAGCCCAACACAAACTAACTTGCCGAGACCACTATTTCTTGCCTCCCCACAGCCAAGCAGTATATATTACAGCAAAGTAATCGCAGAAATTTGCCGAATATCATTGTATACGACAAACGTCGCAGCCGTCGTAACCAAACTTAGTCTACCCTAACCACATCAAACGCCAAGCAGAGTCTAGAGGAGCAACGCAGTGCGCAGATATTGTCCGAAGAGTAGTGTGTACCATAAAAGTCATAGGCGCTCTTACCAAAGCTAGCCTAACCTAGCCAAGCCAAACGTAAGGTAGGCCAGCATAACGCGGCAAGGCCACATTTGCTGGCCTGCCCAGAGCCAAGCAGAACGTATTGATGCTCAGTAGAGCGCTGAAATCAACCGTGTATAAGTGTAAACCGCAAAAGTCGAAGCTATCCAATCTTAACCAGGACAAACGTAACGTAACCAAACGTAACCAGACTAACACGCCCTAAAGTGCCAACACGACAATTGCTGCCCTCCACAGAGCCGAGTAGAACATATTAGAGCAATTTAGAGCGCAGTAGTGAACCGTATAGCGGTGTATAGCACAGAAGTCGAAGATAACCTTTCAAACATAACCAAACGTATCCAAACCAAACGCGACGTAACGTAACATAACGGAGCATAGTGGAGCGCTGAAATCTGCGTGTAACAGTTTATGCCACGAAAGTCAAGGCTATCCAGAGCAAACCCAAACAAACATAACATAACCAAATGTAACCTTGCCCTATCTAACGTGACGAGACCACTATTCCTGGCCTCTCCAGAGCGAAGCGGGACTTACCGGAGGAGCGAAGAGAGCAGAAATACATAGAAACGCTGTATACAGCAGAAAAGTCAAACCTATTCAAACCTAACCCAAGCAAATATAACCTAACCAAACGAAGGCTAACTCAGCCTAACTAGCCGTGACGACCATTGTTGGACACTCCAGCGCCAAGCAGAATACAGTAGAGTACAGCAGAGCTCAGTAGACCAGGGAATTACAGTGTATGCCACGAAAGTCTGAACTACCCTAACCTAACGCAATGAACGTAGCCGAACCGTACGTAGCGTAACTCAGCCTATCGTGACGAGACCAATGTTACTGGCCGCCCAAGTGTCGAGCAGGGTATGGTAGAGCTATGCAACGTAGATCTCCACCGAATAGCAGTGTATAGCACAAAGGTCAGAGCTATCGTCTCGGAGCCAAACCAACTGTAACACCCTCAAATGCAACCTGACTCAGCATAACGTGAGGCCACCACTGTTGCTGGCCTCCCCTGAGCCGAGCAGAGTGTAGTAGAGCAACGTAGAGCGTAGAAATACGAGCGGATATCTGTGTATATCAAAAAAGACGAAGCTAAACTATTTCAACCTATCAGAGCATAATAAAGCCAAACGTAACCAAACTTTACCTAACGTGCCGATACCACTATTACTGGAACCCCAGAGCCCAGCAGGGCACACTAGTGAACGGTGGAACGCAGGAAGCCACCAAATAGCACCGAATGGACAAAATTTCGTAGATACGATAACCTTACCTGACCAAACCTGACCTAACCACACGTAGACTAACTCAACGTAACGTGCCGATACCACTATTGCTGGCACACCGTGAGCCAAGCTGAACATTTTAGAGCACAGTAGCCTGCAGAAATCTGCCGAATAGCAGTGTATAGCGAAAAAGTCTTTGCTATCCTCTCCTAACCTAACCAATCGTGACATAACGAAACGAAACCTAACTCCGCCTAACCGCCCTACGCGAGTACTTCTGGCCTCCCCAGAGCCAAGCTGAATATACTAGAGCAGAGTAGATCACAGACATCCGCGGCGCAGCAGTGTAAAGCACAAAAGTAAGTATAACCTGACGTAACCTGACCTAACCTGACCCACCCAGTGGTAGCGTAAGTTAGCATAACGTGCAGAGACCACTATCGCTGCATTTTCAAGAGCAAAGCTGATCATATCAGAGCACTGTGGAGCTCTGAAGTCCACCGAATAACACTGTATAGCAAGAAAGTCAAAGCTATCCACTCCTAACACAACCAAGCCTGTTATAACCAAACGTAACCTAACTCCACCTAACCGCCCAACTCCGCTATTGCCGACCTCGCCAGAGCCTAGCTGAATATACTAGAGCAGAGTAGATTACAGAAATCCGCGGCGTTGCAGTGCAAGTCACAAAAGAAGAGACAATCTAACCTAAGCCGACCTAACCTAAACCACCAAAACGTAGCCTAACTCAGCATAAGGTGCCGAGACCACTATCGCAGTCTATTCCAAATCCAATCTGGACATATCAGATCATAGTGGAGCATACGGGTCCGCCGAATATCAGTGTATAGCACAAAAGGCGTAGCTATCCTAGCCCAACATGACCAAGCATAGCATAACCAAACGTTTCATATCCCGGCCTAACGTGCTGAGGCCGCTCTTGCTGACACCCGCGGAGCCAACCAGAGTATACTGGAACACACTAAAGCGCAGAAATCCGCCGCAGAGTAGTTTAAATCTCAGAAGTCGAAGATAACCTAACTTAACCTTACCTAATCTAACCTAACCCAACGTAGGCTAACTCTACGTAGCGTGCCGATACCACAGTTGCTGACTATTCCAGAGCCAAGCTGTACATATTAGAGCACAGTAGAGAGCATGTATCCACCGCATAGCAGTGTATAGCGCAAACGCCGTAGCTAGCCACTCCTAACCACAGCAAATACAACCTAACGGAGCGAAGCCTAACTGAATAAAACGAGCCGCGATCACTATTGTTGGGCGCCTCAGGGACAAGCAGAACATATCAGATCACACTCGAGTGCAGACACCCATCGAATATCAGTGTATAGCACAAAAGTCGAGGCTATCCGCTCCTGTCCTAACCAACCGTAATAAATCCATACGCAGCATAACTCAACCTAACGAGCAGCTACCACTGACGTTGGCCTCGCCGGAGTCGAGCAGAGTATAGTAGAGCACAGTAGAGTGCAGGAATACGCCGAAAAGCAGTGTACGGCGATAAAGTCAATGCTACACTCTCCTAACATAACCAATCGTAATGAAACCAAACGTAAACTGACTTCAGCTATCCGACCTACACCACTATTGCTGCCCTCCCCAGAGCCAAGCAGATTATACTAGATCACAGTAAATCACAGAAGACCGCGGCGTAGCAGTGTGAAACACAAAAGTAAAAATAACGTAACCGAACCTGACCAAACCTAAGCCACACAAACGTAGCCTAACTCAGCATAATGTGCCGAGACAAACATTGCGGTCTTTCCCACAGCCAAGATGAACACATCAGATCACAGTGGAGCGCAGGAATCCACGGAATATCAGTATACAGCACAAAAGCCAAAGCTGTCTTCACCTAACCTGATCAGTCGTAAAATAACCAAACGTAACCTAACTCAACCTAGCGTGCAGCGACCGCTATTGCTGGCCTCACCAGAGTCGACCAGAGTGTAATACAGCACAGTAGAGCGCACAAAACCGGCGAATCACAGTCTATGCGAAGACTGTCAAAGCTATCTGAACCTAACCCATGCAAACATAGCCTAACCCAATGTAACGTAACTCAACCTAGCGAGCCGAGCCCACTATTGCTGACGTCGAGACATTCGAGCAAAGCATAGTAGAGCAATGTCGAGAGTGGAAACCCACTGAAACGAAGTGTATAGCACGGAGGTCAAAGATACACTGACCAAACATGTCCTAACCTAACTTAACAAAACGTAGCCTAACCCAGCGTATCGTGCCTATATCACTATTGCTGGCGCTCACGCAGTCAAGCTGAACACATTGGAGCACTGTAGAGTGCAGAAATCCGCCGAATAACAGTTTACAGCATAAATGTTAAAGCCACCCTCTCCTAACCCAACCGAACGTAACATAACCAAACGTAACCAAACTTCACCTGACCACCCTACACCACCAGTGCTGATCTCGACAGAGCCAAGCAGAATATACTACATCACAGTAGATCACAGAAATCCGTGGCATTTCAGAGCAAATCATAGAAACAAGGAAAACCTAACCTAACCTGGCCTAATCGAAACCATCCAAACGTAGCCTAACTCAGCATAAGGTGCTGAGACCACCTTTGCAGTCATTCCCATATCCAAGCTGAGCATATCAGATCACAGTAGAGTGCAGGAATACGCCGAAAAGCAGTGAAGAGCACAAAAGTCATAGCTACCCTAGCCCGACATAGCCAAACCTAACATAACCAAACGCAACATAACCCGACCCAACGTACCTAGACCGCAATTCCTGACTCCCACGGAGCCAACCAGAATATACTCGACCACAGTAGAGGGCAGAAATCCGCCGCATTGCAATGTAAAGCACAACAGTCAAGGATACCCTAATCTAACCTGACGTAATCTAGCCTAACCAAACGTAGCCTAACTCAACGTAACGTGCCGACACTACCGTTGCTGGTGCTCCAAGAGTCAAGCCGAGCACAATGCAGCACAGTAGAGTGCAGACATCCGCCGAAGAGCTGCGTATACCGCAAAAGACGGAGCAACCCCCGCCTATCCTAACCAACCGTAACATACCCAAACGTAACATATCTCAAACTAACGAGCATAGAACACCAATTACTGGCCTCCCCGCAACCACGCAGGATACACTATAGCGCAGTGGAGAGCAGATATCACCCGAAAAGCGGTGTATAACACAATAGTTAAAGCCACTCTAGCCTTACCGTACCAAGCATATCTTAACCAAGCGTACCTAACTCAACCCAACGTGCCTACGCTACAGCTGCTAACCTCCCAAGAGCGAAGAAGAATGTACTAGACCACCTTAGAGTGCCCAAATCCGCCGTATTGCAGTGTTCAGCACAAAAGTCTAAGATGTCCGGACCTAACCTGACCAAACCTAACCTAATCAGACGTAGCCTAACTCAACATAACGTGCCGAGTCCAACATTGCTGCCATTTCCAGAGCCAAGATTAACATAATAGAGCACAGCGGAGCGCAGGAATACTACGAAAAGCAGTGTATAGTAC
>NW_016911036.1:64162-71209 GCF_001483705.2 Eufriesea mexicana
TAACTCAACCTAGCGAGCCGAGCCCACTATTGCTGGCGTCGAGACATTCGAGCAAAGCATAGTAGAGCAATGTCGAGAGTGGAAACCCACCGAAACGAAGTGTATAGCACGGAAGTCAAAGATACAGTGACCAAACATGTCCTAACCTAACTTAACAAAACGTAGCCTATCCCAGCGTATCGTGCCTATATCACTATTGCTGGCGCTCCCGCAGTCAAGCTGAACACATTGGAGCACTGTAGAGTGCAGAAATCCGCCGAATAACAGTTTACAGCATAAATGTTAAAGCCACCCTCTCCTAACCCAACCGAACGTAACATAACCAAACGTAACAAAACTACACCTGACCACCCTACACCACCAGTGCTGATCTCGACAGAGCCAAGCAGAATATACTACATCACAGTAGATCACAGAAATCCGTGGCATTTCAGAGCAAATCATAGAAACAAGGAAAACCTAACCTAACCTGGCCTAATCTAAACCATCCAAACATAGCCTAACTCAGCATAAGGTGCTGAGACCACCTTTGCAGTCATTCCCATATCCAAGCTGAGCATATCAGATCACAGTGGAGTGCAGGAATACGCCGAATAGCAGTGAAGAGCACAAAAGTCATAGCTACCCTAGCCCGTCATAGCTACCCTAGCCCGACATAGCCAAACCTAGCATAACCAAACGCAACATAACCCGACCCAAAGTACCTAGACCGCAATTCCTGACTCCCACGGAGCCAACCAGAATATACTCGACCACAGTAGAGGGCAGAAATCCGCCGCATTGCAATGTAAAGCACAACAGTCAAGGATACCCTAATCTAACCTGACGTAATCTAGCCTAACCAAACGTAGCCTAACTCAACGTAACGTGCCGACACTACCGTTGCTGGTGCTCCAAGAGTCAAGCCGAGCACAATGCAGCACAGTAGAGTGCAGACATCCGCCGAAGAGCTGCGTATACCGCAAAAGACGGAGCAACCCCCGCCTATCCTAACCAACCGTAACATACCCAAACGTAACATATCTCAAACTAACGAGCATAGAACACCAACTACTGGCCTCCCCGCAACCAAGCAGGATACACTAGAGCGCAGTGGAGAGCAGATATCATCCTAAAAGCGGTGTATAACACAATAGTTAAAGCCACTCTAGCCTTACCGTACCAAGTGTATCTTAACCAAGCGTACCTGACTCAACCCAACGTGCCTACGCTACAGCTGCTAACCTCCCAAGAGCGAAGAAGAATGTACTAGACCACCTTAGAGTGCCCAAATTCGCCGTATTGCAGTGTTCAGAACTAAAGTCTAAGATGTCCGGACCTAACCTGACCAAACCTAACCTAATCAGACGTAGCCTAACTCAAAATAACGTGCCGAGTCCAACATTGCTGCCATTTCCAGAGCCAAGATTAACATAATAGAGCACAGCGGAGCGCAGGAATACTACGAATAGCAGTGTATAGTACAAAAGGAGAAGCTGTCACCTCCTAAACTAACCTACCGCAACAGAGCATAACGTGACCTAGCTCAACATGACGTGACGCGACCAACATTGCTCGCACCCGCGGATTCACGCAGAGCATAATGGAGCGAAGAAAGCCAAATGACTGCAGTGTACAGCAGAACAGTCGAACCTACCCAATCCTAACCCAGACCAACATAACCTATAGAAACGTATAATAACTAAACGTGACTAGCTGCGACCACTACTGGCGGACTCCCGAGGGCCAAGCATAACTTATTTGATCACAGTAGAACGCACATTGCCACCAAATAGCAGTGTATATAACAAACGTCAGCAATAACCTAACATAACCTGACCTTACATAACCTAGTCAAGCGCAGACTGACTAAACCTAACGAGACGAGGCCACCGCTGCTGACCTCCCCAGCGCCAAGCACAATATATTTGAGCGCAGTAAAGAGCACAAATCCGCAGCATTGCAGTGTAAAGCAGAGAAGTCGAAGATATCCTTACCTAACCTGACCTAACCTAACGTAACCGATCGTTACATAACTCAACAGAACTTGCCGGGACACCTACTGCTGGCATTCCCAGAGCCAAGAACAAAATATTATGGTGCAGAAGAGCGCAGAAGTCCGACAAACAGCAGTGCTTAGCACAAAGGTCAAAGCCATCGCAACCAGTCCTAACCTACCATAACCTAACCAAACGCAGTATAGCTAAACCTATCTAGCAGGCACCGCTATTGCTGGCCTCCCCAGAGAGAAATAGAATTCATGAGAGCACTGCAGAGCGCAGGAATTATCCGAATATCGGTGAACAGCGCGAGACAGACATACCCTGGCGGAACATAGCCTAACGCAACTTAACCAAACGCAACATGGCCAATCACAACGTGCCGCGACCACTGCTGCTGGCGCACCGAGAGACAAGCGGAATATGATACAGCACAGAGGAGTGCAGGAGTCCATATGATTGCAGTGCTGAGCCCAGAAGTCTAGGATATCCAAACCTAGCGCAACCCAACCTGACCTAACCAAATGCACTCTGGTTCAGCCTAACGTGCCGCAACAAGTATTGCTGACCTCGACAGAGCTAACCAGATCATAATAGAGACGAGTAGAGGGCAGGAAACCATAGAATAGCAGTGAATAACGGAAAAGTCAAAGCTACCCGAGTTTGTCCGGAGCTAGCATAACCCAACCAAACGTAGCTTATCTGAACGTAGCGTGCCGAGACCACTATTACTTGCCTCCCCAGAGCCAGACGGAATATATTAGAGCACAGCAGGTGGCAGAAATCCACCGCAATGCAGTGCACAGCTCAAAAGTTAAATACATCCAAACCTAGCACCAAACAAATCTAACCCAAGCGAACGTAACAGAACACAGCCCTACGCGCCGGGGGAACTAATTCTGACCACCCCAGAACAAAGCAGAGCTCATTAGATCGCGGAAATCCCTCTGACGGGAGTGTGTAGAACAAAAGTCGAATCTGCCCTAGCCTATCCTAACCAAATATAGCATAACCGAACGCGACCTAACTAAACATAACGTGCATATATCGCTATTTCTGAGCTGCTCAGAGACAAGCAGAATGTACTAGAGCACAGTAGGGCGAAGCATTCGACCGCAATGCATTGGATAGCTGGAATGTCAAAGATATACTACACTAACCTGACAAAATCCAACCGATCCAAACGTAGACTATCGCGACATCACGTGCCAAGGCTGGTAAGGCAGCCTTCCCATAGATAAGCTGAACATACTAGAGCACAGTAGAGAGCAGAAGGCGGCCGAACATCAGTCTGTAAGTGGTAAGCTGGAGCTACACTCTCCTAATCTATCAAATCATAACGTTGCAGAACGTAACCTAACTCAACCTAACTTGCCGCGACCACCATTTCTGGCCTCCCCAGATTCGAGCATGGTCGAGTAAAGCATAGCAGAGCGCAGATGCCCACCGAATGACAGTGTAAACGTCGAAAGCCAATGCTACCAGTCCTAAACTAAACTACCGTAGCCGAACAAAGCGTAGCCTAACATATCCTAACCTGCCGAAACAACATTTGCTGGCATACCCAGAGCAAAGTAGAACATATTAGAGCACATTGGAGCGCAGAAATACACCGAAAGGATGTGTACAGCACAAGGGTCGTGCCATCCTATCCATACTTTACGTAACCGAACAAAACTGAACGTCGAATAACAAAACCTTATGGGCATACGCCGCTATTCCTGGCATCCCCAGAGAAAAGGAGAACATATTAAATAGCAGTAGAGTGCAGGAATCCACTGGACAGCTGTGTATAGCACTAATGTCAGAGCCACCCTGCCCAAACGTAACCAAACCTCAGCTGACCAAACGTAACATATATCAGCCAATCGTGCCAAGACCATTATTGCTGGAACCGCAGATGCCTGCCGAGAATTGCAGAAAAATGAAGAGCGCCGTAATGTACCCAAGAGCAATTAATAGCACAAAAGACAAGGCTAACCTGTCCTAACCTAACCGAACGTACCATAACCGGACGTTGCATATTTCATCATAACGTGACGAGACCCCTATTGCTTGTCGTCTCAGTGCCAACCAGAGAAAATTAGAGCACAGTAGGGAGCAGAAGCCCACCGAATAGAGGTGTACAGCGCAAGAGTCAACAATATCCTGACGAAACACTACCGAACATAGTTTAGCCCAACGTTACATACCACAAACTAACGTTCCGCCAGCGCTGCTGCTGGCGCAATCAGAGACAAGCAGAATATGGTAGAGAAAAGTAGAGTGCAGAGGTCCATAGGATAGCAGTGTTGAGAACAGGTGTCAAAGATAGCCTAACCTAACGCAAACAAATCTAACTTAACCGAAGGCGGTATGAATAAGCCTAACGCGTTCAGGCCAACATTGATGGCCACCCCAGAGAAAAGCAAAACATATTACGGCACAGTAGATAGTAGAAATCCACCGCACCGCAGTGTATGGCACAAGAGTCAAAGCTATCATATACTAACCTGACTGGACGTAACAAAGCCGTACGTAACGTAACCCAACCTATGGCGCCGAGACCACTATTTCTCGTTTTCCCGGAGCGAAGCTGTACACATTAGAGCAAAGTGGAGCGCCAAAATGCTCCGAACAGCAGTGTACAGCAGGAAAGATAGAGCTATCCTCTCCTAACCTGATCTAATCTAACATAATTGAACGTAGCCTAACTCGACATAACGTGCCGTGACCACTATAGCTGGCGTTTCCAGAGCCACGTTTAACATATTCGATCACAGTACAGTGCAGAAATCCATGCGAACAGGGGTGCATAGCAGAAAAGGTAGAGATATCATCTCCTAACATAACGAATCATAACGTAACAAAACGTAGCTTAGCGCAACCCACCGCGCCGCGACCACTATTACTGGCCTCACGAGAGCCAAGCAGCGTGTGATAGAGCACTGTAGAGCGTTGAGGACCATGGAACAGCTTTGTGTTGCACAAAAGTCAATGCCAGCCACACCCAACCCAAAGCAGCCTATCCTAACCAAACGTACCCTGCCTCAACTTATCGTGACGCGACCACTATTGCTGGCCCCCTCAGGGCCAAGCAGAAAACAATAGATCAGAGTAGGGCGCAGAGGTTCGCAGAATCGAAACGTACGGCAGAAGAGTCAAAGCTATCCAAACTTGACCCATGCCAACATAACCTAGGCAAACGTAACCTAACACAAACCGACGCGCGGCGGCTGAGAATTCCGGCCTCCCCACAGCATAGCAGAGCATACTGGATGACAGTAGAACGCAGAAATCCAACGAATAGCGGCGTACATCACAAAGGTCATAGGTATCTTAGCATAACCAAACCAAGCACTGCATAACCAAGCGTACCTATCTCAACATAACGTGCCTACACCGCTGTTGTGACCTCCCAAGGGCGAAGGAGAATATACAAGAGCACAGTAGACAGCCGAAGACCGCCGTACCGCAGTGTAAAGTATAAAAGTCAAAGGAATTATAGCCTAACCCACCAGAACGTAGTCTAACTCAACCTAATGTGCCGCGAAGAGTATTGCTGGCGCCCACAGAGTCAGGCAGAGCATATTAGAGAAGTGTAGAGCACAGGAATCCATGGAAACTGAGTGTATAGTAGAAAAGTCGAAACTATCCAAACCTAATTAAAGAAATCATTACATAGCAAAGCGTATACCATCTCAAAATAATGTGCGGAGACCACTATTTCTGGCATCCCCAGAGCCAAGCAGAACGTACTAGAGCACTGTAGTGCGCAGAAAACATCGAAAGAGCAGCGAATAGCACAAACATCAAATAAATCCTAAGCTTACCTGACCTAGCCTAACATAACCGAACGTAAAATATCTAAACCTAACGTCGCGAGACCGCTATTACTGGCCGCCCCAGCGCTGAGCAGAACACGCCAGGGCGCAGTAGAGAGCAGATATACACCGCGTAGCGGTGTATACCACGAAAGACAAAGCTGTGCTGTCCTTACCCAAACCAATGTAGCCTAACAGAACGCAGACTAAATAAACGTAACGTGCCAAGGCCACCGGCCACCATTGCTGGCATCCTCAGTTCCAAGCAGATCATGTTAGAGCACTGAAGAGCGCGGAGATCCTCCGAATAGCAGTGGATAGTACAAAAATCAATGTTATCCTCCCCTAACCATACCTAACCTAACCGGACAAACGTAACGTATCTCAGCGTTTCGTGCCACGAACGCTATTGCTGGCAACCCCAGAGTCGAGCAGAACATATTAGAGGAGAGCAGGGCGCACAAAGTCCATTGAATCGCAGCCTACGGCAGAAAAGTCAAAGCTATCTAAACCAAACCCATGCTAACGTAACCCAACCAAGCGCAACGTAACTCAAACTTACGTGCCCCAGCCTCAATTCCTGGCCTCCAGACAGCAAAGCGGAGCCTGCCAAAGGACAGTAGATCGAAGAAATCCATCGAACAGCCGTGTAGAGCGCAAAGGTCAGAGATGCTCTGTCCTAACCTAACCAATCGTAGCATTAATAGACGTAATCAAACAGAACCTAACGTGCCGCGGCCACCATTGCTGAACTGCCCAGAGCCAAATGGAACTTACTAAACGAGAGCAGAGCGCAGAAATTCTTGGAAACGCAATGTACTGTAGAAGAGTCAAAGGTATCCAACTTAACCCAAGCCTACGTGATATAAACATATCTAGCCGAGCTCAGCATATCGTGCCGCGACCACTGTTGCTGGCCTCCACAGGACCAAGGAGATTACGTTGGAGAACGGTAGAGCGCAGGCATCCACCGAATAGCCGTCAATAGCACAAAAGTCTGAGCTATCATTTCCCAACCTAAGCAAACGTAACATAACCGAACCTAGCTTGACTCAACCTAACGTACATAAAACCCTGTTGCTTGCCTCTCCAGAGCCAAGCAGAATACACTAGAGCGCAGTAGAGCGCAGAAACCCACCGAACAGCTGTGCATATCGCATAGGTCAAATCCATCCTAATCTAACCGAACAAACCCATGCCAGCATAACCTAGGCAAACGTAACCTAACACAAACCGACGCGCGGCGGCTGAGAATTCCGGCCTCC
>NW_016911037.1:0-43587 GCF_001483705.2 Eufriesea mexicana
GTTCTACTATACTCTGCTCGACTTTGGAGAGGCGAGCAATTGTGGCCGTGGCACGTTAGGCTGGGTTAGGTTACGTTTTGTAAGGTTAGGTTAGGTTAAGTTTGCAGAGGATAGCTTTGACTTTCGTGCTATGAGCTGCTATCAGCTGGACTTCTGTGACCTACTGTGCCCTACTATATTATGCTTTGCTCTGGGCGGCCAGGATCAGTGGTCGGGGCACGTTAGGTAGGGCTATGCTTCGTTCCTTTAGGTTATGATAGGTCAGGTTAGGTTAGGATATCTTCGACATTTGAGTTATACTCTGCTCTTCTTTGGATTTCTGCGATCTACTGTTTTCTAGTACATACTGCTTGTCTCTGGCGAGGCCAGCAATAGTGGTCACCTCACATTAGTTTTTGTTATGTTACGTTTGGTTAGGTTTGGTTATGCCAAGCTCGGACATGTTATCCATGACTTTCGCGCTATACACTGCTCTTCGGAGGATTTCTGAGCTGTACTGTGTTCTGCTATATTATGTTTGGCCCTGGAAATGCCACCAGCAGCGGCCATGGTACGTTAAGTTGTGGCAGGCTACGTTTGGTTAGGTTACGTTAGCTTGCGTTCGCCTTGATAGATACGAATTTTGTGCTATACTTTGCGATTCATTGGATTTCTGCGCTCTGCTTTCCTCTAGTAAGTTCTGCTCGACTGTGCGGAGGCCGGAAACAGTGGTCGGTGTGCGATAGGTTAAGCTATGTTACGTTTGTTTATGTTAAGATTGGATATATTTGGATATGACAGCTTTGACTCTTGAGCTATACGCTGCTATTCGGCGGACTCCTGCTCTCAAATGTGCTCTAGTACGTCCTGCTTGTATCTGGGGTTGGCCAGCAGCAGTGGTCTGGTCATGTTAGATTGAGCTACGCTACATTCGGTCATGTTACTTTTGGTGAGGTTAGGATAGGACAGATTAGGCTTTCGTGCTATACACTGCTGCCCGCGGATTTCTGCGCTCTACTGCGTTCGAGAATTTTCTACTTGGCTCCGTGGGGACAGCAATAGTGATCTCGGCACGTTAGGTTGAGTTATATTACGTATGATTTGGTTAGGTTAGGTATGGATATTTTAGGATACCTTCGAATTCTGCGATACTCACTGCAATGCGGAGGGTTTCGGCGCACTACTGTGCTCTAGTACATTCTGCTTGTCTTTGTGGAGGCCAGCAATAGTGGTCCCTTCGTATTAGGTTGAGTTAGGATACGTTTGGTTATGTTACGTTTGTCTTGGTTAGGATATGATATTTTGTCTTATGCGGTATTCACCTCTATTCCGTGGACTTCTGCCCTCTTATGTGCTGTAATATGCTCTGCTTTTCTCTGGTGTGGCCAGTGATACTGGTCTTTGCACGTCAGGTTGAGTAACGTTACGCTTCGTTATGTTAGGTTATGAAGGCAGGGTTAGGGTTTCCTTGACCTTTGTGCTGTAAACTGCTATTCGGAGGATTTCTGCACTGTAAGTTTCTGCTGGACTCACGGGAGGCGAGCAATAGTGGTCGTGGAACGTTACGTTGGTTTATGTTACGTTTGGTT
This sequence comes from Eufriesea mexicana, assembly GCF_001483705.2. NCBI lineage: Eukaryota > Metazoa > Arthropoda > Insecta > Hymenoptera > Apidae > Eufriesea > Eufriesea mexicana. The sequence continues at coordinate 1,569 of NW_016911037.1, forward strand.
ATGTCACGTTAGGCTATGCTCGAACACGGAAGCCTTGACTTCCGTGCAATACACTGTTCTTCAATGGATTCCTGTGATCCACCGTTTTCTACTACATTCTGCTAGGCTATGCGGAGGCCAGGAGCGGAGGCCGCGTCTCGTTATATTGAGAGATGCTACGTTTGGCTTCGTTGGATAGGTTTAGGATATCTTCAACTTTTGTGCTGTTCACTACAGTGCGGTAGATTTCTGTGCTCTACTGGGCTGTTCTATATTCTGCTATGCTGTGGGGATGCCAGGAGCAGTGGTCGCTGTAGGTTAGGTTATGTTATGTTACGTTCCTTTTAGGTTAGGTTATGTTATGTTACGTTCCTTTTAGGTTAGGTTATGTCAAGCTTGGTCAGGTTATCTGTGACTTCCGTGCTACACACTGCTATTCGCAGGATTTCCGCAGGCTGCTCGGCTCTACAATATTCTTCTTGGCCCTGGGGAGGTCAGCAACAGCGGCGGCTCGTCATGTCGTGTTAGTCTACGTTTGACTGGTTTATGTTACGTTATGTTTGGCTAGAGTGGCTTCCACTTTCGTGCAGTATACTACTCTCCGCTGGTTTCCTGTGATCTACTGTGGTCTACTGAATTCTGCTTGGCTCTGTGGGGTGTGGCAGCAGTGGTCGCGACACGCTCCGTTGAATTACGCTACGTTTAGTTGGATCATGTTAGGTCTGGTTATGTAAGCATATGTTCTACTTTTGTGCTATTAACTGCAATGCGGAGGATTTTTGTGAACTGCTGTGATCTGGTGGACACTACATGCTTCTGGTGAGGTCAGCCAATAGCTGTATCGTCATGTTAGGTTGAGTTAGGTTTCGTTCGGGTATGCTACGTTTGGCTCGGATAAGAAAGGATAATTTGGCTTTTGTGCTTCACACTGCTATTCCGTGGGTTTCCTGTGATTTACTGTGCTCTTCTCATTTCTGCTTAGCCCTGGGGAGTACAGCAGCAACGGTCGCGGCACGCTTTGTTGAGTTACGCTACGTTCGGTTAGGCTAGGTTATGTCAGGTTATATCAGAATATCTTCGACTTTCGTGCTGTTCCCTTCATGGCGGTGGGTATAGACGCACTACTGTGCTCTAGTACAATCTGCCTGTCCCTGCGGGGGTCAGCAATGGTTGTCTAGTCTTGTTAGGTTGTTGAAGTTACGATTGGATGTGTTACGTTTGGATAGGCTAGGATAGGGCACTATGACCTTTGTGCATTGCACCGCTATTGCGTATGTTTCTGTGATATACTGCGCTGTACTATATTCTGCATGGCCCTGGGGTTAGTCAGGAACAGTGTTAGCGTCACGTCATGTTGAGCTATGCTACGTTGGGTTAGGTTATGTTAGGTCAGCTTATGATGGGATCTCTGCGACTATTGTGCTATTCACTGCAATGCGGTGGATTCCTGCGCACTACTGCGCTCCAGCACATTCTCCTTCTCACAGTGGAGGCCTGCCGCAGCGCTTTATTTCTGTAAGGTTCAGTAATGTTGCGTTAGGATATGTTACGTTTGGCTAGGTTCGGATATGCAACTCCTACTTTTGTGCTATTCAGCGCTATTCGGTGGATTTCTGCGCTCTGATGTGCTCTAGTATGCACTGCTTGGCTCCGGAAGGCCTGCGATGTTGGTCTGGTCACGTTATGTTGAGATACACTACGTTTCGATAGGTTAGGTTAGGCATAGTGCGGTCAGGATATGTCCGACTTTTGTGCTATACGCGACAACGAGGTAGATTTCAGCCCTCTGCTGTGCGCTAGTATTTTCTTGCTTGGTTCTTGGGTGGCCGGCAACAGTGGTCTGTGTATGTTAGGTTGAGATACGTTACGACTGGTTATGTTAGGTTAGGCTGCGCTTGGTGCGTATAGCTTCTCCTATCCTACAATACAATGTCATTCTGTGTATTCCTGTGATACACTGTGCTCTATTACATTCTACTTGTCTCTATGGAGGCCAGCAGTACTGGTCCCGTCATGTCAGGTTGAGGTAGGCTACGGTTGGTTATGTAACATTTGGCATTGTTAGGACATGCTACTCTGACTTTTGTGCTGTACACTGTCATTCGATGTATTCCTGTGATCTACTGTGCTCTACTGCATACTGCTTGGCTCCGGGGAGTCCGGCGGCAGTGGTCGCGGCTCACTCCCTTGAGCTGCGCTACCCTTGGTTATGACTGGTTATGTCAGGTTATGTTATGATACCCTCGACTTTTCTGCTTTTCCCTGCAATGCGGTGGATTTCTGCGCTCTGCCGTGCTGTAGTCTTTTCTGCTTAACTCGCGGTGTCCAGGTTGCTTTTGTTTGGGTTAGGTTAGGTTAAGCACGGCCAGGTTAACTTAGACTTTCGTGCAATACTCTGACGTTCGGAGTATTTCTGCACTTTGCTGTGCTCTGCTGTGTTACGGTTAGCCCTGGGAATGCATGCAATATTTTCCTCGGCACGTTAGGTTGGGTTATGTAACGTTTGGTTAGTTTAATTTGGGCTATTTTAGTAAGGATATCTCTGACTTTCGTGTTGTCCACTGTTGCTCGGTGGATTTCTGCGGTCGTCTGCGCTCTACTATATTCTGCTTGGCCCAGAGGAGGCCAGAAGTAGTGGCCACGGCACGTCACGTTGACGTAGGCTACGTTTGGTTAGGCTATGCTAGCTTGGGTTAGGTCTGGATACATATGACTCTTGTATTGTACACTGCGTTTCTACGGGCTTCTGTGCCCCACTGTCCGCTAGTAAGTTCTGTTCTACCCTGTGGAGGCCAGCAATCGCGGTCGGGTTTCGTTAGATTGTGTTATGTTACGTCTGGTTATGTTAAGATTGGATATATTAGGAGGGGACATCTTCGACCATTATGCTATACACTGCTATTTCCTGGATTTCTGCGCTCCAATGTGCTCTAGTATGATCTGCTTTGCTCCGCGGCGGCCAGTAATAGTGATCTCAGCACGTTCGGTTGGGCTATGTTACGTGTCGTTAGGTTAGGTTAGGAGGGTTCGATAAGGATTTCTTTGACTCATGTGCTATACACTGACATTTGTTGGATTGCTGCGATCAACGTTGTTCTACTACACTCCGCTCTACTCCGGGGACGCGAGCAATAGTGGCCGTGGCACATTAGGTTGCGAAAGGTTATGCTTGGCAAGGTTAAGTTAGCTTATGTTTGGTTACGATGGCCTTGACTTTCGTGTCATACACTGCTTTCAGTGGACTACTGTGATCTAAATTGCTCTACTATATTCTGCTTGACCACGGGAATGCCAGTAGCTGTGGTCGCGGCACGCTATGCCGAGCTATGCTACGTTAGGTTAGGTTAGGTTAGGACAGGTTAGGCTATGGTATCCACGACCTTTGTCCTATACACTTCTATTCGTTGGATTCCTGCGCTCTACATTGCGCTAATATACACATTTCGGCTCAGCGGAGGCGGACAGTAGTGTCCTCGGCACGATAGAATATGTTATGTTACGTTCAGATATGTTACGTTTGGGTTGGTTAGGATGCGATAGCCACGACCATTGCGATATACATTGCTTTTCGGTGGATTTCTGCTTTCTACGGTGCTCTAATGTATTCTGCTTCGCTCTGGCGGTCCTGCAATATATGCCTCAACACGTTATGTTGGGTTACACTACCTTTAGTTGGGGTAGGTTAGATAAGGCTAGGTTTCGGTATCTTTCTCTTTTGTGCTTTGCACTGCAATGCGGTTAATTTCAGCGCTGTACTGTGCTCTAGTATATTCTGCATGGCTTTCCGTATGACAGTAATAGTAGTCTCGGCACGTTAGTTTGAGCTTTACTGCTTTCGGTTATGTTACGTTTGACGAGGTTGCGATTGGGTAGTATAGACTTTTGTGCTGTACACCGCTTTCCACGGATTTCTGCTATCTACTGTGTTCTTGTATTTCATGCTTGTCTCTGGGTGGGGGCAGCATTAGTGTCCCCGGCACGTTGTGCTGGTGTATGTCACCTATGGTTAGGTTGGATTTGGCTTTGCTGCGCCAGGTTATCTCCGACTTTAGTGTTATACACAGCAGTTCGGATGATTTCTGCTCTCCACTCTGCTATACTATATTCTGCATGGCCTTGTGTAGTCCAGCAATAGTGATCGCGGCCCGTAAGGTTTTGCTATGTAACGCTTTGTTATGCCGCGGTTGGATATATAAGGATAGGTTAGCTTTGACTTTCGAGCTACAAACTGTTGTTCGGTGGTCTTCTGCGCTCATCTGTACTCTACTATATTCTGCTTGTTCCTGGGGCGGCCACCAATAGTGGTTGCGGCAAGTTATGTCGGAGTAGGGTGCGTTTGGTATGATTCTGTTCGCCTCTGTTAGGTTCTGATGCATATGACTTTTGCGCCATACATTACGATTCCATTCATTTCTGCGCTCTACTGTCCTCTAAAAGGTCCATGGTCTGGTCATGCTAGATTGAGCTACGCTACATTCGGTCATGTTACTTTTGGTGAGGTTAGGATAGGACAGATTAGGCTTTCGTGCTATACACTGCTGCCCGCGGATTTCTGCGCTCTACTGCGTTCGAGAATTTTCTACTTGGCTCCGTGGGGACAGCAATAGTGATCTCGGCACGTTAGGTTGAGTTATATTACGTATGATTTGGTTAGGTTAGGTATGGATATTTTAGGATACCTTCGAATTCTGCGATACTCACTGCAATGCGGAGGGTTTCGGCGCACTACTGTGCTCTAGTACATTCTGCTTGTCTTTGTGGAGGCCAGCAATAGTGGTCCCTTCGTATTAGGTTGAGTTAGGATACGTTTGGTTATGTTACGTTTGTCTTGGTTAGGATATGATATTTTGTCTTATGCGGTATTCACCTCTATTCCGTGGACTTCTGCCCTCTTATGTGCTGTAATATGCTCTGCTTTTCTCTGGTGTGGCCAGTGATACTGGTCTTTGCACGTCAGGTTGAGTAACGTTACGCTTCGTTATGTTAGGTTATGAAGGCAGGGTTAGGGTTTCCTTGACCTTTGTGCTGTAAACTGCTATTCGGAGGATTTCTGCACTGTAAGTTTCTGCTGGACTCACGGGAGGCGAGCAATAGTGGTCGTGGAACGTTACGTTGGTTTATGTTACGTTTGGTTATGTCACGTTAGGCTATGCTCGAACACGGAAGCCTTGACTTCCGTGCAATACACTGTTCTTCAATGGATTCCTGTGATCCACCGTTTTCTACTACATTCTGCTAGGCTATGCGGAGGCCAGGAGCGGAGGCCGCGTCTCGTTATATTGAGAGATGCTACGTTTGGCTTCGTTGGATAGGTTTAGGATATCTTCAACTTTTGTGCTGTTCACTACAGTGCGGTAGATTTCTGTGCTCTACTGGGCTGTTCTATATTCTGCTATGCTGTGGGGATGCCAGGAGCAGTGGTCGCTGTAGGTTAGGTTATGTTATGTTACGTTCCTTTTAGGTTAGGTTATGTTATGTTACGTTCCTTTTAGGTTAGGTTATGTCAAGCTTGGTCAGGTTATCTGTGACTTCCGTGCTACACACTGCTATTCGCAGGATTTCCGCAGGCTGCTCGGCTCTACAATATTCTTCTTGGCCCTGGGGAGGTCAGCAACAGCGGCGGCTCGTCATGTCGTGTTAGTCTACGTTTGACTGGTTTATGTTACGTTATGTTTGGCTAGAGTGGCTTCCACTTTCGTGCAGTATACTACTCTCCGCTGGTTTCCTGTGATCTACTGTGGTCTACTGAATTCTGCTTGGCTCTGTGGGGTGTGGCAGCAGTGGTCGCGACACGCTCCGTTGAATTACGCTACGTTTAGTTGGATCATGTTAGGTCTGGTTATGTAAGCATATGTTCTACTTTTGTGCTATTAACTGCAATGCGGAGGATTTTTGTGAACTGCTGTGATCTGGTGGACACTACATGCTTCTGGTGAGGTCAGCCAATAGCTGTATCGTCATGTTAGGTTGAGTTAGGTTTCGTTCGGGTATGCTACGTTTGGCTCGGATAAGAAAGGATAATTTGGCTTTTGTGCTTCACACTGCTATTCCGTGGGTTTCCTGTGATTTACTGTGCTCTTCTCATTTCTGCTTAGCCCTGGGGAGTACAGCAGCAACGGTCGCGGCACGCTTTGTTGAGTTACGCTACGTTCGGTTAGGCTAGGTTATGTCAGGTTATATCAGAATATCTTCGACTTTCGTGCTGTTCCCTTCATGGCGGTGGGTATAGACGCACTACTGTGCTCTAGTACAATCTGCCTGTCCCTGCGGGGGTCAGCAATGGTTGTCTAGTCTTGTTAGGTTGTTGAAGTTACGATTGGATGTGTTACGTTTGGATAGGCTAGGATAGGGCACTATGACCTTTGTGCATTGCACCGCTATTGCGTATGTTTCTGTGATATACTGCGCTGTACTATATTCTGCATGGCCCTGGGGTTAGTCAGGAACAGTGTTAGCGTCACGTCATGTTGAGCTATGCTACGTTGTGTTAGGTTATGTTAGGTCAGCTTATGATGGGATTTCTGCGACTATTGTGCTATTCAGTGCAATGCGGTGGATTCCTGCGCACTACTGCGCTCCAGCACATTCTCTTCCTCACAGTGAAGGCCTGCCCCAGCGCTTTATTTATGTAAGGTTCAGTTATGTTGCGTTGGGATATGTTACGTTTGGCTAGGTTCGGATATGTAACCCCTACTTTTGTGCTATTCAGTGCTATTCGGTGGATTTCTGCGCTCTGATATTCTCTAGTATGCACTGCTTGGCTCCGGAAGGCCAGCGATGTTGGTCTGGTCACGTTATGTTGAGATAAACTACGTTTCGGTAGGTTAGGTTAGGCATAGTGCGGTCAGGATATGTCCGACTTTTGTGCTATACACGACAACGAGGTAGATTTCTGCCCTCTGCTGTGCGCTAGTATTTTCTTGCTTGGTTCTTGGGTGGCCGGCAACAGTGGTATGTGTATGTTAGGTTGAGATACGTTACGACTGGTTATGTTAGGATAGGCTACGTTTGGTGCGTGTAGCTTCTGCTATCCTACTATACAATGTCATCCTGTGTATTCCTTTGATCTACTGTGCTATATTACATTCTGCTCGTCTCTGCGGAGGCCAGCAGTACTGTACCCGTCATGTCAGGTTGAGGTAGGCAACGATTGGGTATGTAACATTTGGCTTTGTTAGGACATGCTACTCTGACTTTTGTGTTATACACTGTCATTCGATGTATTTCTGAGATCTACCGTGCTCTTCTGCATACTGCTTGGCCCCGGGGATTCCGGCGGCAGTGGTCGCGGTACGTTATATTCAGTTATGCTACGTTCTATTAGGTTAGGATAGGGTAGGTCGGGTTTGGTTAGGATATCCTAGACTTTTGTAACATACACTGCAATTCGTTGGATTTCTGAGCCCTACATTGCGCAACGATACTCTGCTCGGTTCCGGGGGGGCGGGCAATAGCGGTCGCGGTACGTTAGTTTGAGTTAGGTTACATTGTGTCAGGTTTGGTTAGGATAAGTTTGGTTAGCATAGCATTGACTTTCGTGCTATGCACCATTATTCGTGGTACTTCTGTGATCTACTGTGCTCTACTTCATTCTGCTTTGCGGCGGGGAGTCCTGGAGCAGCGGCCGCTGCACGTTATGTTGTGCTATGCTACGTTTTGTTAGGTTAGGTTAGGGCAGCTTATGCTCGGATATCTGCGGCTATTGTGCTGTTCGCTGCAGTATGGTGGATTCCTGCGATCTACTGTGCTCCGACACATTCTGCATCTCAGAGTGGAGGCCTGCACCAGCGGTTACTTTACGTAAGGTTCAGTTATGTTGCGTCAGGATATGTTACGTTTGGCTACGTTCGGATAGGCTACTCCGACTTTTGCGCTATTCAGTGCTATTCGGGGGATTTCTGTGCGTCGATGTGCTTTAATATGCGCTGATTGGCTCCGGCAGGCCTGCAATGTTGGTCTCGTCCCGTTATGTTGAGTTACACTACGTTTGGGTAAGTTAGGTGAGGCATAGTTAGCTCGGGATATGTCCGACTTTTGTGCTATACGCGACAATGAGTTTGATTTCTGCCCTCTGCTGTGCTCTTGTATTTTCTTCTTTGCTCTGTTGTGGCCTGCAATAGTGGTCTATGGGCGTTAGGTTGATATAGGTTACGACTGGTTATGTTAGGTTAGGCTACGTTCGGTGCTTGTAGCTTCTGCTTTCCTGCTATACAATGTTATTCGGTGTATTTCTGTGATCTACTGCTTCCTAGTACATTCTGCTTGTCTCTGTGGTTGTCAACATGGGTGGTCTCGGCTGGTTTGGTTGGTCTATGCCACGTTAGTTTATATTACGTTTGGTGAGGTTGGAACAGGATAGCACAGACATCTGTGCTATACACTGATATCCTCCGACTTCTGCGCTCTACTGCGTTCTAATACTCTCCGCCGTCTCTGGGGAGGCCAGCAACAGTGGTTTTGGGCGCGTTAGGTTCAGTTAGGATAAGTTTGCATATGACAATTTTGGATGCGTTGGGATGGAATATCTCAGACTTTCGCGCCATTCCCCGCAATCCGGTGGATTTCTCCTCTGCACTGCGCTCTAGTATGTTCCGCATGTCTCTGTTGCGGATAGCAATGGTGGTCTCAATACGTTAGGTTGAGTTATGTTACGTTCCGTTCCGGTGCGTTTGGAGGGCTCTGTTAGGATTTCTATGTCTTTCGCTACATACACTGCTATTCGGTGCATTTCTGCGCTCTACATTGCTCTACAACACTCTGCTCGTATCTGTGGGGGCGATCAATAACGGTCGCGGCATGTTAAGTTGTGGTATGTTACGATTGGTTATGTCGGGTTAGGCTGTATTTGGTCAGGATAGCTTTGGCATTCGTGATACATAATGTTATTCGTTGGATGTCTGCGATTTGCTGTGCTGTACTGTATCCTGCTTGGCCCTGGTGTGGCCAGCAATAGCGGTCCCGGCACGTTAGGCTGGGTTAAGTTACGTTTGATTAGGTTAGCTTATATCGATCACGGTATGGTTATCTTCGACTTTCCTGTTGCACACCGCTATTCGGTGGGGTTCCGCGCTCTGGTGTGCTGTATTATTCTCTGCTTCGCTCTGGGGGGTTGGGGGGGGCAAGTAATAGTGGCCACGGCACGTTGCATTGAGTTGGGTTACGCTCGTCTAGGCAAGGTTAGGTCTGGTAGAGTTAGTATATCTTCGACCTTTGTGCTATGGGCTGCAATGCGGTGGTTCCCTAAGCACTACTGTACTCCAGTACATTCTTATTTTCCCTGTGAGGGCCAGCAATGGTGATCTCGGCACTTTAGGTTGAGTTAGGTTATGTTTGGAGACGTAACGTTTGGCTATGTTAGGATTGGCTACATATACTTTTGTGCTTACACAAGTTTTCGGCAGATTTCAGTGATCTACTCTGCTCTACTACATTCTGCATTGCTCTGGAGAGGCCAGGAGCAGTGGTCGCTGCACGAGATATTGGGTTATGCCGTGCTCCTTTTGGTTTGATTAGGTCTGGTTCGGTTACGGTATCTGCGGCTTTTGTGGCATTCACTGAAGTGCGGCTGCTTTCTGCGCTACACTCTGCTCAGATACATACTTCTTGTCTCTGTGGAGGCGAGCAATGGTCGTCTCGCTATGTTAGGTTACGTAATGTTACGTTTGGACCTGCCACGTTTGGCTTGGTTAGGATATGCTACATTGGCTTTTGAGCTTTACATTGCTTTTCGGTGGATTTCTGTGATCCACTGCGCTCTTCAGTATTCTGCCTCGTTCTGGGGACGCCTGCAGCTGTGGTCGCGGCAGGATATGTTCCTTTATGCTACGTTCGGTTGTGTTTGGTTGCGTCAGGTTTGATTAGGGTATCCTCGAATTTTGTAACCTACACCGATATTCGGTGGATTTCTGAGCCCTACATTACTCAACTATACTCCGCTCGACGCCGAAGATGAGGGCAATAGCGGTCGCGGCACGGTAGTTTGAGTTAGGTTACGTTGTGTTACGTTAGGTTAGGTTTAGTTTGATTAGACCATCATTGTCTTTTGTGACATGCACTGTTATTCGTTGTACTTCTGCGATCTACTGTGCTCTACTACATTCCCCTAGGCTCTGGGGAGTACGGCTGCAGTGGTCGCGACACGCTCTGCTGAGTTACGCTACGTTTGGTTAGGTCAGGTTAGGTCAGGTTATGCTAGGATAAGTTCGTCTCTTGCGCTTTTCACTGCAGTCAGGTGGATTTAAGCGCACGGCTGTGCTCTAGTGCACTCTGCTTGCTCCAGTGGAGGTCAGCATGGTTGTCTATTCCTGTTAGGTGGAGTAGGTTACGGTCGGATATGTTACGTTTGACTAGGTTAGAATAGCTTAGACTTTTGTGCTATACAATGCTATCCGAGATTTCTGCGCTCTACTCTGCTCTGGTGTATTCTGCTTGGTTCTGTGTAGGGCAGCAGTAGAGGCCTCTTCACGCTAGTTTTTGTTAGGTACGTATATGTTATGTTTGGCTAGGTTAGGATAGGCTACTCCGACTTTTGTGCACTACACCGTCATTACGTGGGATTCTGTGATCTACTGTGCTCTACTGCACGCTGCTTGACTATGGGTAAGGCAGGAGCAATCGTCGCTGGACGTCATATTGAGTTATGCTACGTTCGGTTAGGTTAGGTTCGGTCAGCTTTGCTTGGGATATCTACGGCCTTTGTGCTATTCATTGCAATACGGTGGACATCTGCATTCTACTGTGCTCTAGTGCATTCTGATTTTCCCTGTGGAGGCCCGCAATAGTGGTCTGTTCATGTTAGGTTTAGATAGGCTACGTATGTATGTGTTACGTTAGGCTAGGTTAGATTAGGCCACTTTGACGTCTGTGCTATTCACTGCTACTCCGTGGGCTCCTGCGCTCTAAGTTGCTCTAACCTGCTCTGCCTGGCTCTGCGGATGCCAGCAATGCTTGTCGCGTCATGTTATGTTGTGTCACACTGCGTTTGGGTGGTTTACGTATGGTAAGGTTATGTCAGGAAATGTTTGACTTTTGCGCTATACACTGCAAAGCGCTGGATTTCTACGCTCTACTGTGCTCTAGTTTATTCTGCTTTGTTCTGGGAGGCCAGCAATAGTTGTCTTGGCTCGTTGGGGCTGAGCTATGCCTCGTTTGGTTACGTTCCGTTAGGATACGTTAGGACAGGACAGCCCGGACATCCGTGCTACAAACTGCTGTCCTCCGATTACTGCGCTCTACGGCGTTCTAATATATTCTGCTTGGATCTGGGGAGGCCAGAAGTTTTGGCCTCGGCGCGTTAGGTTTGGTTAAGCTACGATTGAATATGAAAACTTTGGACACGTTAGGACAGAATTGCTTAGACTTTTGTGCCGTTCACCGCTGTTCGGAGGATTTCTCCCCTCTTCTGCGCTCTCATATGTTCCGCAGGGATCTGGGGCGGCCAGTAATAGTGGTCTCGGCAGGTTAGGTTGAGATATGTTACATTTTGTTAGGGTATGCTGGGATGGCTTGGTTAGTATTTCTATGACTCTTATGCTATACAGTGCTTTTTGGTTGATATCTGCTCTCTACATAGCTCTACTGTATTCTCCGTGGCTCTGGGGTTGCCAGCAGCAGCGGTCGCGGCATTATGCAGATTTATGCTTCGTTTGGTTAGGTAAGGTTATGTGAGGTTATGCTTGGTTACCCACCACTTTTGTAACAAACACAGCTATTCGGTGGAATCAGGCGCCCTACATTGCTCTACTATACTCTGCTCGGCTCTGGCGAGGCGACAAATAATGGTCGCGGCACCTCAGGCTGAATGAGGTTACGTTCCGGTAGTTTAGGTTAGGTTAATTTCAATAGGTATAGCTTTGACTTTCGCGCTATAAACTGCTGTTCAGTGGATTTCTACGCTAGTCTGTGCTCTACTACATTCTGCTTGTCCCTGGAGAGGCCACCAATAGTGGTCATGTCTCGTTAGTTCCTGTTGGGCCACGTTTGGATTGATTAGGTTCTGTCAGGTACAGGTTACGTTCCGGTAGTTTAGGTTAGGTTAATTTCAGTAGGTATAGCTTTGACTTTCGCGCTATAAACTGCTGTTCAGTGGATTTCTGCGCTAGTCTGTGCTCTACTACATTCTGCTTGTCCCTGGAGAGGCCACCAATAGTGGTCATGTCTCGTTAGTTCCTGTTGGGCCACGTTTGGATTGATTAGGTTCTGTCAGGTTAGGTTAGGGTGCACTCCACTCTTGTGCCATGCACTGCAATGCTTTGGATCTCTGCGCTCTACAGTGCTCCGGTATAATCTGGTAGGCTATGCGGAGGCCAGAAGAAGTGGTTGCGGGAAGTTACGTTGAGAAAGGATACGTTTGGTTATGTTACGATTAGCTATGTTAGAACTGGTTGTCTTTGACTTTTGTCCTACACACTGCAATGCGGCGGAAGCTTGCGCTCTACCGCGCCGCAATATTTTCTGCTCGTCTCTTGGGAGGACCGCAATAGTGGTTTCGGCAAGTTAGGTCAAGCTATGTTTTGTTTGGTTAGGTTACGTTCTGCTAAGCTCGGTCGTGTTATCTTTGACTTTCGAGCTGTAAGCTGTTTTTTTCGGTGGATTTCTGCGCTCGACTGTGCTCTACTATATTCTGCTTGGCCCTGAGAATCCCAGAAATGTTCTCCCTAGCACTAAGATTGTGCTAGGCTACCGTTGGTTAGGCAACGTGTACATGGGTTAGTTTCATGCAGCTATGACTATTTTGCTGTGCACTGCGATCCTATGGATTTCTGTGCTCTACTTTTCTCTAATACCTTCGGCTCGACTCTGGGTAGGCCAGCAGTAGTGGTCGCGGCACGTTATGTTGAGATATGCTCCGCTAGTTTATATTAGGTTATGCCTGGTTATGTTAATATAACTTCGACTCTTGTGCTGTACATTGCTATTGGGTGGATTTCTGCGCTCTACTTTGCTCTACTATACTCTGCTCGACTCTGGGGAGTCAAGCATTAGCGGTTGCGGCACGTTAGGCTGAGTTAGGTTACGTTTGCCCACGTTAGGTTAGGTTATGTTTGATAAGTATAGCTACGTCTTTCACGCTATACACTGTTATTCGGTGGATTCCTCAGGTCCACTCTGCTCCACTACACTCTGCTTGGCTATGGGGAGACCAAGTGCGGTGGTCGCGGCACGTTATTTTGAAATGTGCTGCGTTAGGTTAGGCTAAGTTCGCACTGGTTATGCTAGGATATGTACGTCTCTTGAGGCATTTACCAAAATGCTGTGGATTTCTGCGCTCTACTATGCCCTAGTACATTCTGCCTGTGTCTGTGGATACCAGCAGTAGTGGTCCCGTCAAACTAGTTGAATATCAGTTACGTTTGGATATATCACGCTTGGCTAGGTTAGGAGACGCTACTAAGACTTTTGCCGTATTCACGGCTATCCCTTGCATTTCTGCGCTCTATGTTGCTATAATATAATCCGCTCGACACTGGGGAGGCGAGCAGTGGTTGCCGTGGCACGTTACCTTGAGTTAGCTCACGTTTGGTTTGATTAGGTTAGGTTAAGTTGGGTTAGGATAGCTTTGACTTTCGTAACAAACACTATTATGAGGTGGATTCCTGTGATCTACTGTGCTCTACTATATTCTTCTTGGATTTGGGGAAGCCTTCAGCAGTGGTCGCGGCACGTTACGTTGATTTATACCACGTTCCGTTAGGTTGGATTAGGCCAGGTTAGATTAGTGTATCTACGAATTTTGTGCTTTTCACTGCAATGCGGTTGTTTCATGGGCACAACTCTGCTCTACTACATACTGCTTTTCTCTGTGGGGGCCAGCAATAGTGGTCTCCACATATTAGGTTGAGCTAGGTGACGGTTGGTATGTTATGTTTGGCTATGTTAGGAGAGGCTACTGCATCTTTTGTGCTTTACACTGCTATACGGTAGATCTCCGCGCTCTAATGTGCTCCACTCTATTCTGCTTAGCCCTGTGAATGACAGCAATATTGGTCTCGGCACCATAGGCCGAGTTAGGTTACGATCGTATAGTTTAGGTTATGTAAATTTCGGAATGGATAGCTTTGACTTTCGTAATGTAAACTGTTGTTCGGTGAATTTCTGCGCTCGTCTGTACACCACTATATTCTGCTTGGCGCTGGGGAGGCCACCAATTGTGGTCGCGGCACGTTATGTCGCGGTAGGCTACGTATGGTTATGTTATGTTAGCTTGGGTTAAGTTTGGATAGATATACCTTTTGTGCCATACCCTGCGATTCTATTTATTTCTGCGCTCTACTGTCCTCTAGTAAGTTCTGCTGGACCATGTGTAGGCCAGCAGTAGTGGTCGCGGTACGTTAGGTTTAGTTATGCTACGCTTGGTTAAGTTAAGATTGTATATATTATGATAGGGGTGCTTCGACTTTTGTGCTATACCCTGCTATTACATGTATTTCAGCGCTATAGTGTGCTCTGGTATGTTCTGCTCGTCTCTGGGGAGCGCACCAATAGTGGTCTCGGCACGTTGTGTTGAGCTGTGCTACGTTTGGTTAGGATAGGTTTGGCCAGGTGAGGTTGGGATATCTTCCAGTCTTGTGCCATACGCTGCTGTTCGGTGGATTTCTGCGCTCTATGTCACTCTGCTATACTCCTTTCCACTCAGTGGCGGCGAGAAATAGTGGTCCCCGCACGCTCTGTTATGTTACGCTGCGTTCGGTTAGGTTAAGATAGGACAGATTAGGTCAGGATTTCTTCGACTTTTGCGCTGTTCACTGCAATGCGATGGTTTCCTGCGCTCTGCAGCGCCCTGCTGCATGCGGCTCATCTCTGTGCAGGCCAGCAATAGTGGCCTCGTCATGTTAGGTTGGGTATTGTTACGTTCGCTTTGGTTACAATCGGTTAGTTTAGGAGAGGGTAGCTTTGATCCTTGTGCTATGCACCGCCATTCAGCGGATTCCTGCACTCTAGTGCACTCTAATATGATCACCGCGGCTCTGAGAAAGGAAGCAATACTGTTATCAGCGTGTTATTTTGAGTAAGGCTACGTAGTGTTAGGCAGCGATATTCCAGGTTTTGTTGGTGTGTCTTTGTCATTTCTGCCTTAGACTGTAGTGCGGCGCATTTCTGCGCTGTACTGTGCTCAGCTGTTTTCGGATTGGATCCGTGGAGGCCAGCAATCGTGATCTCGGCGTCTTAGGTTGAGTTACTCAACGTTTGTGTAGGTCAGGTTAGGCCTGGCCTGGCTAGGGTATCTTTCACTTTCGTGCTTTCCACTGCAAGGCGGTAGACTTCTGCGCATTACTGAGCTCCAGTATATTCTGCTTGGTTCTGAGAATACCAGAAATAGAGGTCGCAGTGCTTTACGTTGAGATATGCTGCGTTTGGTTGTGTTACGATTACTAATGTTGCGAAGGGATTGGCCTTGACCTTGCGCTATACAGTGCAATGCGGCGGATTTCTGCGCTCTACTGTACTCTGGTATACTGTGCATGGCTCTGGGGTGGCTAGGAATAGTTGTTTCGTTGCGCCATGTTATGTTACACTGCGTTTGAATTGGTTTGGTTAGGTCAACTTAAGCCAGGATATGTTTGACTTATGTGCTATACACTGCAATTCCGTGGTTCTATGCGCTCTACTGTGCTCTAATACCTTCTGCTTGGCACCAGCGTGGAAAGTAGTAGCGGCCTCAGTACGTTAGGTTGAGCTGCGATACGTCTTCTTATGCCACGTTTGGTGAGGTTCGGACGGGGTAGTATAGACGTTTGTGTCATACACTGCTATGCGGGGTATTTCCACTCTCCACTGTGCCCTAATATGTTCTGCTTTGCTCTGTGGTGTCCAGAAACTGCGGTCTCGGCACGTCAGACTGAGTAATGTGACGTCTCGTTAGGTTAGGTTGGGATGATCTGCTTATGATTTCCCTTTTTGTCTGTACACTGCTTTTCGTTTGCTTTATGCGATAGGCTGGTCAGCAATAGTGGTCGCTGTTCGTTAGGTTTAGATATGTTACGTTTGGTTATGTTATGGTTGCATATATTAGGATAGGGTTGCTTTGACTTTTGTGCAATACACTGATTTTCGGTGGATTTGTGCGCTCTAGTGTGCTCTAGCATGTTCCGCTTGGCTGTGGGATGCCAGCATGGTTTGGTTAGGTGAAGTTAGTCCAGGTTAGGTTAGGGTATCCTCGACCTTTGTGCTATACACTGTTATTTGGTGGATCTATGAGCTCTACATTGCTCTATTATAACCTGCACGTCCCTGGGGTTTCGATTAATATCGGTCGCGACAGTTTAGTCTGCGTTAGGGTACGTTTGGTTACTTTAGGTTATGCTAAGATAGGTGAGGATAGCTTTGGCTTTCGTGCTACCAACAGTTGTACGGTGGATCTCTGCGCTAGACTATGCTCTACTATATTCTACTTGGCCCTGGGTAGGCCACAAATAGTGGTCGCACGAGTCATGTTGTGGTAGGCTACGTTTGGCTAGGATATGTTAGCCGGGTTAGGCATGGATAGATATGACTTTTGTGCCATACACGGCGGTTCCATTTATTTCTGCGTTCTTCTAACCTCTAATATGTTCTGCGCGACTCTGGGTGGCCAGCTATTGTGGTCGCGTTACGTTAGCTTCAGTTATGTTGCGGTTGGTTGTGTTCGGATTGCATATATTAGGTTAGGATTGCTTTGACTTTTGTGCCTGGCACTGCTATTAAGTGGAGTTCTATGCTCCTGTGTGATCTAGTATGTTCTGCTTGGCTCTGGAGAGGCCAGCAACAGTGGTCTCGTCATGTTAGTTTGAGCTATGTTGCGTTTGGATATGTTACGTTTGGCTAAGTTAGAATAGGCTACTTTGACTTTTGAGCCTTTTGCTGCCCCTCGGCGGATTTTTGAGCTCTAATGTGCTCTCATAAGCTCTTCTTGGCTCTTGAGCGGCCAGCAATAGTGGGCTCGGCGCGATATGTTCAGTTAATCTACGTTTTAGATTATTGCGGGTAAGACCTGGTTTGGTTAGGATGACCTTGACTTCTGTGCTGTACGCTGGTACACGCTAGGTTTCTGCGTACTTCGCTGCTCTGCTATGCTCTACTCGACTCTGGCGATGCAAGCAATAGTGGTCGTGGCACTTTCGGTTGGGACATATTACGTTTGGTTAGGTTGGGTTTGGATATGTTTGGTTAGGGTAGCCTAGTTCTTCGTGCTACACACCGAAATTCGGTGGATTCCTGCCCTCCACTGTGCACTGCTCGAATCTGCTAGACCTTGGGGCGGCCGGAAATAGTGGTCGCGAATGGTTACGTTAGTTTGTGTTAGGTTTTTGTTATCTTGGCCTTTTCTCCTGTACACTGCTATTTGCAGATTTCCGCGCTCTACTGTTTTCTAATATTTTCTGCTTGGCTCTTGGCAGGCCAGCAATAGTGGTCTCGGCACGTTAGGTTTAGGTGGGTTACGATTGTTTAGGATAGGTTTTGTCACGTTAGGCTAGGATATCTTCGAATCCTGTGCGTTTCACAGAATTGCGGTGGATTTCTGCGCTCTACCCTGCGCTAGAACATTCTGCTTGTCTCTGTGCAGGGCAACAATAATTGTCTCGTCATGTTGGGTTGAGTTCCGCTGCGTTTGGATATGTTACGTTTGGCTAGGATAGGATACTTTGACTTTTGTGCTGTACACTACTATTCGTTGGATTTCTGCATTCTACTGTGCTCGAATATGTTCTGCTTTGCTCTGGGGAGTACATGAATATTTGTTTTGTAACGATATGTTGAGTTACAGTACGTCTGGATAGGTCAGGATTGGTCAGATTAGATTAGGGTGTTTCCCACTTTTTTGCTATGCACTAGATTGCGGTGGATTCTGAGCTCTACCGTACTGCAATATATTCTGCTTGGCTCCAGAGAGGCCAGCAGTAGTGGTCTGGGCGCGTTAGGCTGAACTAGGCTGCGTTTGCTTATGACACGTTAGTTATGTTAGGAGTGAGTAGCTTAGACTTTTATGACATACACTGCTATTCGGGGGATTTCTGCCATCTCCTGTGCTCTAATATCTTCTGCTTGTCTCAGGGGTGGCTAGGAATAGTGGTCTCGTTGCGCTACGTTATGTCACACTACGTTTGGTTTGGTTAGGTTAGGTTAGCTTAGGTCAGGATGTGTTTGACTTATGTGCTAAACACTGCAATGCCGTGGTTCTATGCGCTCTTCTGTGCTCTAGTATTTTCTGCTTGGCACAAGGGTGGCAAGAAATAGCAGTCTCAGCAAGTTAGGTTGAGTTACGATACGTCTGGTTGTGCCACGTTTGTCGAGGTTCTCACTGGGTAGTTTAGACTTTTATGCCATACACAACTATTCGGTGGATTTCCAGCCTCCACTGTGCTCTAATATGTTCTGCTTTGCTCTGTGGTGTCCAGAAACAGTGGTCTCGGCACGTCAGTCTGAGTAATGTTACGTCTCGTCAGGGTAGGTTGGGATGATCTGGTTATTATTTCTCTTTTTGTGCTGTACACTGCTTTTCGTTTGTTTTATGCGCTCTGCATTGCTCTACCACATTCTTTCTGACTCTGGCGTGGAGGAGAATAGTGGTCGTCGCTCGTTACGTTAAGTTAGGTTATGTTTGGGTCGGTTAGGTTAGGCTAGGTTTGGCTCATGTGGCTTTGACTTTCGTGCTATAGACTGCTATTCGGTGGATTCCTGTGGCCTACCGTGCACTGCTATATTCTGCCTTGCTCCGAGGATGCCAGCGGCAGTGGTTACGACACGTCATTTTGAGCTATGTCACGTATGGTTAGGTTAAGTTAATTCGGTTAGTTTTCGATATCTTTGACACTTCTGCTGTACCCGGCGATTCTATAGATTTCTGCACTCTACTCTCCTCTAATATGTGCTACTTGGCCCTGGGGAGGACAGCAATGGTTGTACGTTGTGGCGGCACCTTAGCTTCGATTTAGTTTCGTTTGGTAATGCTGCGACAGGTTAGGTTAGGATAGGATAGCTCTCACTTTCGCGCCACTCCCTGATTATTTGTGGATTTCTCCTCTCCACTACGCTCTGATATGGTCTGCTTTGCTCTCGGGACGCAAGGAATTGTGGCCGCGGCACGTTAGTCTGTGTTACGTTACGTGTGTTTGGTTTAAGCTGGCAAGGGTTAGGTTTGTGTTGCTTTGACTTTTCTTATGTACACTGCGATTATTTCTATTTCTATCTACTCTTCTTGACTATCGTGCTCGGCTTGACTCTGGTGAGGACAGCAATCATGAACTCGGAAACATATCCTTTGTCAGGTTACGTTTGGTTGCGTCACGATTGATTGCGTTAGCAAAGGATATCTCCAACTTTTGTGCTATACACTGTTATTCGGTGCATTCCTGTGCCCCTCTGTTCTCTAGCGTGTTCTGCTTATCTCTGCGGGGCCCGCAATGTTGGTCGTGGCACGTTTGTTAGATTCAAGTCACGTTTTCTTATGTTAGGTTTTATTAAGCTTGGATAGGATAGCTTTGGCTTTTGTGGTATGAAATGCTATTCGGAGGAACTCTACGCTCTACTGTGCTCTAATATGTTCTGCATTGCTATGGGTAGGTCAGAAATAACGGTCCAGGCATGTTAGATTGGATTATGTTGCGTTCTGCTATGTTATATTTAGATAGGTTCCTCTAGGATAGCTTTGACATTTGTGATATACACTGCTATAAGGTGGACTTCGGCGGTCTGCTGTGATATAATATTCTCTGCCGTGCCCTGGGGAGGCCAGATATGGTAGACGCAGCGTGCTAGGCTTGGATATTCTACGCTTGGTTCGGTAGGTTCATGTCAGGCTAGGTTAGAATGTCTTTGACATACGTTCTGGACTCTGCTATTCGGAGGACTTCTGCGCTCTACTCTCCTCTAATATGTTCTGCTCGCCGATGGGGTGGGCAGCAATAGTGTTCGTGGCACGTCGGGTTGAGTTAGTTTACGTTCTGTTAGGGCAGGTTTGGCTATGTTTGATTTGGACAGCTATGACTTTCGCGCTAGACATAGTTTTTCGTTGTAACCCTGCCTTCTACTGTGCTCGGCTATAATATGCTGGGCCCCGTGGAGGCCAGCAACCATTGTCGCGACAAGTTATGATGTGTTCGTCCACCTTATGTTAGGTTACGTTTGTTTGCGTTAGATCTCAATATCTTTGACTTTTTTGCTGCACACCGCATTTCTATGGACTTCTGCGCTCTTCTCTCCCATAGCATGTTCTGCATGACTCTGGGGAGGCCAGCAATAGTGGTCACGGGTGGTTAGGTTGGCTCACATTACGTTTGGTTAGGTGAGGTTACATTCGGTTAGGTCGGTACAGCTTTGAATTTTGTGCTACACAATGCTCTTCAATGTACCATAGCGCTCTACTGTGCGATATCAATCTTTGCATGTGTCCGGGGACGCCAGGAACAGTGGTCGCGGCAATGAGGGTTGAGTAATATTACGTTTGAATTTTCTCGGTTTGGTCACGTTTGGTTGGTATATCTTTGACTTTTGTGCTACGCGCTGCTATTTTATGGACTTATGCGTACTGCCGTTCGTTATCACACTCTGTTTGATCCCTTGGACGCCAGGAATAGTGGTCGCGGCACGTTAGGTTGGGTTCTGTTACGTTTGGCAATGTAAGGCTTCGCTAGGTGAGGAAAGGATAGCTGCCACTTTTGTGCTATACACTTACATTCGGTGGATATCTACCCTCCACATTGCTATACTATACGCTGATCGACTCTCGGGGTGCGAGCAACAGTGGTAGTGACGCGTTAGGTTGAGCTAGGTTACGAATGGTTAGATTCGGTTAGGCTAGGTTTTGTCATAGTATCTTTGACTTTCGTTCTATAGAATGTTATTCGGTGTATCCCTGCCCTCTACAGTCATCTACTCTATTCTGCATGGAACTGTGGAGGCCAGCAATAATGGTCGCGGCACGTTATGTTGAGTTTTCTATGCAGCGTAGGATATAATGGTATGGGGCTATGTCTGGGTGTCTTTGACTTTTATACTTTTCTGCCGTACTCGAAGATTCTATGGATTTCAGTGCGCTACTCTCCCCTAACATGTTCTGCTTGCCTCTGGGGTGGCCAGCAATAGCGGTGGCGGCGCTTTATGTAGTGTCTGGTTACGTATGTCTATGTTATGCTTGGCTAGTTTAGGATAGGGTATCCTTGATTTTTGTGCTATACACTGCCATTCGGTGGACTCCTGCGCTCCACGTTCATCTATACTATACCCTACTCGACACTGGGGAGGCTGTCAATGGCGGTCGTGGCGCAGTAGGTTGAGTTAGGTAACGTCCGCTTAGGTTAGGTTAGGTTAGGTATGATAACGATGGCTCTGACTTTTGCGCTATACATTGCTATTCGGCGAATCACTGCGCTCTACTGTGCTCTAATATACTCTTCTTGGCTCCGGGGATGCCAGCAATTGTGGTCTCGGCGCGTTAGTCTGAGTTAGGCTATCCTATGAATGTTACGTTCGTTTGGGTTAAGTTCGGAAACCATTGACTTTCTTGGCATAGACCGCTATTCGGTGGATTCCTGCTCTTTACTGTGCTCTACTATACTCCGCACTACGCTGGGGAGGCCAGCAATAGTGGTCGCCGCAAGTTAATTTGAGTTAGGTTATGTTTGCGTTTGTTACGATTGGTTTGGTTAGGAGAGGGTAGGTTTGGCTTTTGTGCTATACACTTCTATTTGGTGAGATTCGACGCTTCGCCGCGATCTGGTGTGTTCAGCCTGAAACTGGAAAAGAGAGCAAGTGTGGCCTTGGCACGCTACGCTTAGTAAGGCAGCGTTTGGTTTTGTTAGGTTAGGTCATATTAGGTGAGGATATCCTTGACCTTTGTGTTGTACACCGAAATGCCGCAGATGTCTGCGATCTACTATGCTGTAGTACATTCAGCTTGGCTCTGGGGAGGTTAGCAATAGTGGTGTAGGTCGGTCAGGTGGAGTTATGTTGCGTTCGATTATGCAACGTTTGGTTAGGTTAGGCCATGATAGCTTTGCCTTTTGTGCTGTGGACTGCTGTTCGGTGGATTCCTGTGCTCTACTGTTATCTAATATGCTCTGCTTTGCTATTGGGAGACCAGAAACAGTGGCCGCGGAGCGATAGGTACAGTTAGGTTACGCTTGGTTAGGTTGGGCTTGTTTGGGTTAGGGTAAGATATCTTTGACTTTTGTGCTGCACACAGAAATGCGGAAGGCTTTTGCCCTGTGCTGTGCTCTAGTAGGTGCTGCTTGGCTCTGGGGAGGCCAGTAATAGTGGTCTCGCCATTTATTTTGAGATACGCTACGCTTGATTATGTTATGTTTGCCGTGGTTTGGTTCGGATAATTTCTACTTTTCTGCTATACGCTGCGATTCCAAGGACTTCTGCGCTCTACTCTCCTATGTTATGATCTGCTTCGCTCTTTGGAGGCCAGCTGTACTGTTTGCGGCATGCTAGGTTGAGTTATATTACGTTTGGACGTTTTGTGTTACTTTGGGTTTGGTTAGGATGGCTTAGACGTTTGAGCTCAACTCAGCTATGCTATGGGCTTCCAGTCTCTACATTGCTGCATCATATTCTGCTTGCCTCTGGGGACGCCAGCAATTGCGGTCGCGGCACGTTGGGTTTTGTTATTCTACGTTCGGCTAGAGAAGGTTAGGCTAAGTTTGGTCAGGTTGTCTTTGACATTTGCGCTACACCCTGGTCTTCGGCGGATTTCTACGCTCTACATTGTCGTACCATATTTTGATCGAACCTGGGGTGTCGATTAACAGTGGTCTCCTCACATTAGGTTGAGATACGCTACAGTTGGTTATGTTCCGTTCGGTTATGGTAGGAGATGATGGCTTTGACTTTTGCGCTATACACTGATATTCGGCGGATTTCTACACCCTACAGTGCTCAATCTCGCTCTGCCTGCAGTTGGGGGAGACACCAATAGTGGTATCGGTACGTTATGTTGAGTTATACTATGTTTGGTAAAGTTAAGTTTGGTCTGGTTTGGTCGGGATATCTTTGACTTTTGTGCCATGCGCAGATTTTCGGTGGGTTCCTACACTCCACATTGCCCTACTATACTCTGTACGACTCTGTGGAGGCCAGTGACAGTGCTCCCGGCACGTGAGTTCCATATACGTATGCGTATGGTTATGCTACGTTTGGCCAGGGTAAGAGAGGATAGCGTCGACTTTTGTACAATATGCTGCTATTAGGTGGTTAGAAGAGGGTAGCTTCGAGTATTGTGCTATGCACTGCCACTCAATAGATTCCGACGCTCTACATTGCTCTACTATACTCTTCTCTACTCTGGGGAGGCCAGCAATAGTGGTCGCGCCACGTTAGGCTGAGTCATGTTATGTTTGGTTACGTTACGATTGTTAAGGCTAGGTAGCCTTGCATTGACTTCTACTATACACTGCTACTCGGTGGACTTCTCGGCTCTACAGTGCTTTAGCGTGCACTGACATATTCTGGGGAGTCCAGAACCAGTGGCCGCGGCACGATAGGTACAGTTAGTCTACATTTGGTTTGGCTATGATAGGTAAGGGGTTGTCAGTATATCCGTGACATTTGTGCTATTCGCTTCACTTTGGTGGCTTTCTGCGCTCTGCTGTGCTCTAGTATATTCTACTTGCCTTTGTGGAATCCAGCAATTGTGGTCTCGGCACGTTAGGTTATGTCAGATTGCGTTTGGGCACGTTGAGATAGGATAGCTGCGACTTTTGTGCCATACATTGCTATTTGTCGTGTTTCTACGCTCTACATTGCTCTACTATACTCTGCTCGGCTCTGGGGTGGCCAGTAATTGTGGTCCCGTCGCGTTAGTCTGATTTTGGCTACGTTTGGTTGTGTTACGCTTGGTTAGAGTAGGAGAGCATAGCATTGACTTTTGTGCTGTATACTGCTATTCGGTGAAATTCTGCGCCGTACTGTGCTCTAATATGCTCCGCTTGGCACTGGGGAGTCCAGCAATGGTGGTCTCGGCGCGTTAGGCTGAGCTAGGCTACGTTGGGTGAGATTATGTTCGTTTGTGTTAGGTTCGGATAGCTTTGACTTTCTTGGCATAGACAGCTATTCGGCCGATTTCTGCTCTCTACTGTGATTTACTATACCCTGCTCGACCCTGGGGAGGCCAGGAAAAGCGGTCGCAGCAAGTTGGGTTACGTTTGGTTATATTACGATTGGTTCGGTTAGGAGAGGGTAGCTTTGACTTTTCTGCTATACGCAGCTATTTGGTGGCTTTCTGGTTCCGCTGTGACCTAATATACCCTGCTTTCCACTGGGTGGACAGAAAATGTAGGCGCGGCGCGTCAGGTATTGTTAGATTACGTTTGGTTAGGTTGGGCTTGTTTCAGAAAGGTCTGGGGATCTTCGACTTTTGTGCTCAGCACAGGTGTCCTATGGACTTCTGTGTTCTACTGTGCTTCATCATATTCCGCTTGTCTCTGGCGAAGCCAGCAATAGTCGTCTCGGCACCGTAGGTATAGTTATTCTACGTTCGGTTAGGTTCGGTTAGGCCTCGTTATGTCAGGGTATCTTTGAATTTTCAGCTTCAACTTGCTATTTGGGTGCTATCTGCGCTCTACTGTGATCTAATATACTCTGCTCGACTCTGGGCATGCCAGCAATAGCGGTCATGGCACAATAGGTTTTGTTAGGCTACGCTTGGTAATGTTACGATTGATTAGGATAGGAGAGGATCGCATCAAATTTTGTGCTAGACACTTCTATACGTTGAATTTCTGCACTCTACACCGCTGTAGCACGTTCTGCCTGGTTCTGGGGAGGTCAGCAACGGTGGCTTTGGCACGCAAGTTTGAGTTCCGTGACGCATGGCTTGGTGAGGTTCGGATATGTTTGGTTAGTCTATCTTTGTCTCTTGTGCTATACACTGCTGTTCGGTCGATATCTGTGCACTGCGGTGCTCCATTACCATCTGCTTGTCTGTGGGGAGACCAGCAATAGCGGTCGTGGCAGGTTTGGTTGAAATATGTTAAGATTGGTTGTGTTTGGTTAAGCTAAGATTGGTTGTGTTTGGTTAAGCTAAGATTGGTTTGACTGGCATTGTCCATTGCGCCATTCACTGTTATTCTGTCGATATCTGCGCTCTGCATCCTCTACTAGCATCTGCTTGCCTCTGGGCAGGGCAGCAATAGTGGCCGTGTTATATTTGTCGTAGCTACGTTGCGTTTGGTCAGAATAGGTTTTTTATGTTTGGTTACTATGGCTTTGATTCCTGTGCTATACACTTCTATTCTATGGACTCCTGCGCCTTTATGTGCGCTATCACGCTCTACTTGTCTCCGTGGACGCCAGGAATAGTGCTGCCGGCCCGTTAGGTAGAAATATGTTACGTTTCGTTAGGTTTGGTTTGATTAGGTGTGATTAGGATATCTTCGACTTTTGTGCCTTGCACTGCCATTCGGTGGACCACTGCGCCCCGCTGTGCTCTATTATGTTCTGCTTGCGCCTGGGGAGTGCAGCAATTGTGGTCTTGGCACGTTATGTTGAGTTATGGTGTGATCGTTTGTGTTAGATTTGGTCCGGTAAAGTTAGGGTATCTTCAACTTTTCCGCTACACACTGAAGGGAGATGAATTTCTGCGCTCTGCAGTGCACTAGTATGTTCTCCTTTTCCCCGAGGAGGCCTGCAATAGGGGTTTCGGCATGTTAGGTTGAGCTAGGTTACGTTTGGTTATGTAACGTTTCGCCAGGTTGGGATAGACTACTCCGGCATTTGTGCCTTACACAGCTACTCAGGTGATTACTGCGATCTACTGTGCTCTACACCATTCTGCTTTGCTCTGGAAAGGCCAGGTGCAGTGGCAGCAGCACGTCGTGATGGATTATGCTACTTTTGGTGTGGTCAGGTTAGGTCAGGTTGTGTTAGGATATCTGCGACTTTTGTCCTGTTCACTGCAATGCGGTTGCTTTCTGCGCTTTACTGTGTGCTGTAGTATATTCTGCTCTTTCCTGTGGGGGTCATCAATAGTGGTCCAGTCAAGTTAGTTTTTGATATGTTACGCTTGGTTATGATGATTGTTTACGATTGTATAGCATAGCTTTGACTTTTGTGCTGTACACTTCAATGCGGCGGGATTATGAGCTCTGCTGTGCTCTAATATTTTCTGCTTGGCTCTAGGCTGGTCAGCAATAGTGGTCGCTGTTCGTTAGGTTTAGATATGTTACGTTTGGTTATGTTATGGTTGCATATATTAGGATAGGGTTGCTTTGACTTTTGTGCAATACACTGATTTTCGGTGGATTTGTGCGCTCTAGTGTGCTCTAGCATGTTCCGCTTGGCTGTGGGATGCCAGCAGTATTGTTCACGGCACGTCAGTCTGTGTTAGGTTGCGTTCTGTTACGTTACGCTTGGCTATGTTAGGTCAGAGTAGCTCTACTTTTGTGTTACACTGCAATTCGGTGGATTTCTGGGCTGCACATTGCTCTACTATACTCTGCTCAAATATCGGGTGACCAGCAGTAGTGGTCGCCGCAAGTTAGGTTGAGATAGAGTACGTTCGGTTAGGCTAGGTTACGTTGTGTTACGTTAGGACAACCTTGAGTTTTGTGCAGTACACCGTTATTCGGTGGATTCCTGCCATCTACTGTGCTCTACTTTAATCTGCTTGGACCCGTGGCTGCCAGCAGCAGTGGTCGCTGCTCGTTAGGTTGAGGTACATTACGTTTAGTTAGGTCAGGTTTTGATTTGTTTGGTGCGGATGGCTTCGACTTTTGCGCCATACACTGCCGCTCGGGCGATTACGGCGTTCTGAATTGCTCTGCTATAATCTGCTTAGCTCTCGCGAGGCCAGCAATAGCTGTCGTGACGCGTCAGGTTGGGTTACGTTACGTCTGCTTGTGCTATCTTTGGCTAGGTTATTCGAGGATAGCTCTGACTATTGTGCTATACACTGATTTGCGATGGATTTCTGAGCTCTAGTCTGTTCTAATATGCTCTGCTTGGGCTGGCGAAGCCAGAAATAGTATTCCCGGCACGTTATGCTCAGTACAGCTACGTACGGTTAGGTCAGCTTAGGAGAGGTTGGGTTAGGATATCTTTGGGTATTGTGCTAAACGCTGCAATGCGGTGGACTACTGCGCTCAAATGTGCTCTATTATATACTGCTTGGGTCCGGGGATGTCAGCAATAGTGGTCTATGCACGCTAGGTAATGTTAGGTCAAGTTCCGTTGTATAATGTTTTGTTACGTTAGGCCAGGATATCTTCGACTTTTGCGCTATACAGTGCAACACGGTGTGTTTCTGCGCCCTTCATTACTCTACTATACTCGGCACGAATCTGGCGAGGCCAGTAGTAGTGGACTCGGAACATTAGGTTGCATTGGCTACGTATGGTAAAGTTGCGTTCGCTTGGGTTATGCCAGGATAACCATGACTCTCGTGGTATACACAGTTGTTCGGTGCACCTCTTCACTCTACTGTGCTCTAGTATGATTCGCCTCGCTCTGGCAAAGCCAGTAATGGTGGTCTCGGCAGGTTAGGCTGATATATGATACGTTTGGTTAGGTTATGTGAGCCTTGGTTAGATTCGGATTGTTCCGACTTTTCTGCTGTACACTGCGATTCATTATATTTCTGCTCTCCTCTAACATGTTCTGCTTGGCCTTGGGGAAGGCAGCGATAGTTATCTCGGCACGAGCAGGGCGCTGAAATCAGCCGCGCTGGAGTGCAAAGCTTAAAATTCAGACACAACCTAACCTAGCCCGATATAGCCTAGCCTAGCCAAGCGAAGCCTGTCTCAACCTAATTTGTTGAGACCACCGTTGCTGGCATCCACAGCGCAAAGTAGAACATATTATAGGAAAGTAAAGCTCAGGCATTCACCGAATTGCAGTGTATAGCGCAGAAGTCAAAGCTATTCCATCCTAACCTGACAAAACGTAACATAAGCAATCGATACGGACGCGACATGTCGTGCCATAACCGCTATTGCTGCTATCACGAGGGAATAACAGAGTGTTGAAGAGCAATGGAGAGAGCAGATATCGATGGAATAGCTGTGTATAGCAGGAAAGGCAAAGCTACCCCAATCAAACGCATTCTAACCTAGCCAAGACGAGCGTCACCTATGTTAACCTAGCGTGCCGAGGCCGCCATTGCGAGCCTCCCCAGAGCCAAGCAGCACATACTAGAGCACAGAAGACCGCAAAAATTGACTAAATAGCAGTGTGCAGAACAAAAGTCAAAGATATTCTATCGTAACCTAACCATACGTAGCATGACCAAACTTAACCAAACACAATCTAACGTGGCTAGACCGCTATTACAGAGCTCCGGTAGCAAATCATAACATGTTAGGCCGCAGTAGAGCGTATAAATGCGCCGGAAAGCAGTCTACAGCACACAAGTCGTTGCTATCCGAGACTAACATAAGCAAACACAATAATCCCTAACTAGAGTAACGTAACTCTACCTAACTTGCCTAGCCCACTATTACTGGCCTCACCAGAGCAAAGCAGAATATACTAGAGCATGTTCGAATATCTTATTCGGAATCCAGTCGAATGGTAGTCGAAAATGTCAATAAAATTAAACTTTCCAGTCAGACTCTATTGCAATGGAATGGCTATAGCACGCCAATAGAATCTGTCTTCCTACATTATGCAGAAAAGTTTGCTCACCACGATTATGCTCTGCTTGTCTCTGGGGGTGCCAGCAATAGCGGTCTCCGCACGTTAGGTTGTGTTATGCTACGATTTGTTAGGTAACGTACGTTTGGTTTAGGTTTGGATAGCCATGGCTTTCCTTTTGTACACTGTTATTCCGTGGAATTCGGCGCCCTATTGTGCTCTACAATACTATGCATGAATGTGGGATGCGAGCAATTGTGGTCACGGTAAGTTACATTGAGTTTTGTTACGTTTGGCTACGTCACGATTTGATAGGTTCGGAAAAGATGGCTTTAACTTTTTTGCTATAAACTGCTATTCGGAGGAAACCTGCGTTCTGCAGAGCACTAGTATGCCCTGCCTTGCCCCCGTGAGGTGAGATATAGGGTTGTAGGCACGTTAGGTTGGTTATGCTCGTTTGGTTATGTCACGCTTGGTCAGGTTATGACAGTATAACTCCCACTTTGTGTTACACAATGCAGTTCGGTGGAACTCTGCAATCCACTGTGCTGTAACATGATCTGCATGGCTCTGTGGAGGCCAGAAATAGATGTATCGGCACGTTAGGATTAGTTATTCTACGTTCTGCTGGGTTAGGTTAGGTCTGGTTTGGTTAGGATATCTTTCAAAATTGTGCTATACATTGCTACTTGGTGGCTTTCTGCCTTTTACTTGGCTCCACCATTCCCTGGTCGACTCATGGGGGGGGGGGTCCTGTAATAGTGGTCTCGGCACGTTAGTTTGTGTTAGGCTATGTATGGCTTCGTTAAGTCAGCTAGGGTTAGGTTCGGATTCGATTTGTCTTTCGTAGTGTACACTGATATTCGGTCGATTTCTGCGCTCTACTATGTTCTACTGTATCCTGCTTTGCCTTTGGGAGTCCAGCATTAGTGGCCGGGACACGTCATCCTGAGCTACGCTACGTACGATCAGGCTCCGTTGGTTTGGGGTAGGTTTGGGTAGCTCACGTTTTTCTGACAAACACTACGATTCGATGGATTCCTGAGCTCTACTTTCCACTAATATCTTCTGCATGGCTCTGGGAAGGGGAGCAATCGCTGTAGCGGCACGTCAATATGTGTCAGGCTGCGTTTGGACACATTACGTCAGGCTAGGTTCGGAGGCGGTAGCAATGATTATTGTGCTATACACTGCCATTCCGTAGATATTTGCGTCCTACTCCTCCCTAACATGTTCCACTAGGCTCTGGCGAGAGCAGCAATAGTGGTCTCGGCACGTTAGATTGTGTTGGGCATCGTTTGGTTGGGATACGTTAGTCTGGGCTAGGTTTGGATAGCTTTGGCTTACGTAGCAAACACTGTTCTTCGGTGGATTATTGAGATCTACTGCGCTCTAGTATATTATACTTGTCTCTGGGTAGTCCAGCAATTGCTGTCTCGGCACGTTAAGTTAAGTCAGGTTACGATCCGTGATGTTAGGTTGGGTTAAGTTTTGTCAGGATTGCTTCAACTTTTGTACTGTAGACCGCTCATCGATTGATTTTTACGCTCTACTGTGCTCTAGTATGTCCTGCTTGGTTCTGGGGAGGGCAGCAATAGCGGTCTCTGCACGTTTCGTTCAGTCAGGCTATTTTTGGTTTTGTTCCATTTGTTTGGGTTAGGCTTGGGTAGCTCTGTTCCTTCCGATATATTCCGATGGGGTGGCCAGCAGTAGTGGTCGCGGCACGTTAGGTTGAGTTAGGTTACGTTCGCTTATGTTACAATTGATTAGGTTGGGCGAGGATAGCTATGACTTTAGTCCTATAGTCTGTTTTTGAGCGGATTCCTGCGCCATAGGGTGCTCTAGTGCCTTCAGCTTGGTCCCGGGAGGGCCAGCAATCGTGGCCTCTGCACGTTAGATTGTGCCATGTTATGTTCGGTTACGTTAGGTCAGGCTAAGTCTTGTCTGGATATCTTTAACTTTTGTGATGTACACTCCTGTTCGGTGGACTTCTGCGCTCTACTGTGCTCTAGTATGACCTGCTTGGCCCTGGGAAGGCCACTAATAGATGTCGTGGCACGTCAGTGTAAGCTAGGTTACGTTCGATTATATTATGATTCTCTAGGTTAGGAGAGGATATTTATGCCTTTAGTGCAATAGCCTTCTGTTAGGTGGATTTCTGTGTCCTACAGTGCTGTAATATTTTCAGCTTGGCTCTGGCAAGGCCAGCAATAGTCGTCACGGCACGTTATGGTGGGTCACGCTACGTTCCGTAAGGTTTGGTCAGGCTAAGTTTTGTAAGGATAGCTTTAACTTTAAACTGTACACTGCTATTCGGTGGAATGCTGCGCTCTACTATGCTCTGCTTTGTCCTGCTTGGCTCTGGGGAGGGCAACAATGGTGGTCTCGGCACGTTAGGTTTTGTCAGGCTGTGATTGTTTATGCCCTCTTTGTTTGGGTTAGGGACGGGTAGCCATGACTTTGCTGATATACACAGCGGCCATATGGCTTCTTTCGTTCTACTCTCCAGTAACGTGTTCCGCTTAAATCTGGGGAGAAAGACAGCAGTTGTCGCGGCACGTCAGGTTGCGTTGCGTTACGCTTGGTTATGTTAGGTTGGGTTGGGTTATGAGAGGATAGCTGTGACTTTAGTGCTACGATCTGCTATTAGGCGGGTTTCTGAGCCCTACCGTGCTCTAATGTTTTCAGCATAGTTCTGGCAATGCCAGCAATAGTACTCTCGGCACGTTATGTTTAGTCAGGTTATATTCGGTTATGTCGGTTCAGCCAATGTTTGGTCAGGATAGCTTTAACTTTTGAGCTGCACACTGCTATTCGATGGATTTCTGCGCTCTGCTGTGCTCCAGTATATCCAGCTTGGGTCTGGGGACGGCAAAAATGGAGGAATCTGCACGTTAGTTTGAGTTATGTTGCGTTTGGTTATGTTACGGTTGGTTTGGTTAGGAGAGGATAGCTATGACTTGAGTGCTATATTCTGCTATTAGGTGGACTTCTGCTGCCTATTGTGCCTTAATGTGTTCAGGTTGTCTGTGGGATGGCCAGCAATAGTGTTGTCGGCACGTTATGTTGGTTCACGTTACGTTCGGTTATGTTGAGTTGGGCAATGTCAGGTTTTGATAGCTTCAACTTCTGCGCTGCACGCTGCTTTTCGGTGGATTTCTGCGATATACTGTGATATAGTATGTCCTGATGTCTCTGGGGAAGGCAGCAATAGCTGTCTGGACACGATAGTTTGAGTTAGGCTATGTTTGGCTATGTTCAGCTGGTTTGCGTTATGTTTGCGTGGCTTAGGCTTTTCTGTTGTACAATGTGATTCTATGGATTCCTGCGTTTCACTCTCGACTCGTGTGTTCTGCTTGGCTATGGTGTGGCCAGCAATAGAGGTGGCCGCGCGTTAGGTTTAGATAGCTTACGTATTGTCATGTTATGTTTGCTTATGTTAGGAGGTGTTAGCTTTGTCTTGAGTGTCGTACTCTGCTATTAGGTGGATGCCTGCGCACCACAGTGCTGTAATATTTTCAGCTTGGCTCTGGTAAGGCCAGCAAGAGTGGTCTCGGCACGTTATGATGGGTCAGGTTACGTTCGGATATGTTGGCTTAGGCTAAGTTTGGTCGGGATATATTTAACTTTTGTGCTGTACACTGTCATTCGGAGGATTCCTGCTCCCTACAGTGCTCTGGTATGTCCTGCCTGTCTCTGGGGTGTGCGCCGGTAAGGGTGTCGGCATCTTGGGATGATTTATGCTACGTTTGTTTATGTTCTGTTGTTCCGGGTTAGGTTTCGGTAGTTTTGCCTTTCCTCATATACACTGCGACTATATGGATTTCTGCGTTCTGCCCTCCACTAACGTCTTCTGCTTGGCTCTATGGAGGCCAGCAGTACTAGTCGCGACACGTTAGGTTGTGGTAGACTACGTTTGGTTCTATTACGTTTGGACAGGTTAGGGGTGTGTAGCTTTTCTTCGGAGCTATAGTCTGCTATTAGCTGTATTTCGGTACCCTACAGTGCTCCCATATTCTCTGCTTGGCTCTGGGAAGGCCAGCAATACTGGCCGCGGCACGTTAGGTTGAGTTTGGTTACGTTTGGTTGTCACAATTGTGTAGGATATGCGAGGATACCATTGAGTCTTGCTCTGTAAGCAGATATTCGATAGATTCCTGAGTTCTACATAGCTCTGCTATACTCTGCTCGGTTCCCGTGGGGCCAGCAATAGTGGTCGTGGGGCGTCAGCTTGAGCTAGGTTACGCTCGGTTACTTCTGGTTATGGGGTGTTGGGTTGCGATAGCTTTGACTTTTGTGCTATACACTGCTATTCGGTGGATTACTGCGCTCTACTGTGGCCTAGCTTTTTCTGATTCGCTCTGGAGAAGTCAGCAGTAGTGGTCTAGGAACCATTGTTTGTGCTTTGTTACGTTTGGTTATGTTACGTTTAGATAGATTAGGCGAGGATAGTCGTGACTTTTGTAGTATAAACTGCTGTTCGGCAGATTTCTGCGGCCTACTGTATTCTAATAGGTTCTGCTTGGATCAGAGGGGCTATCAATAGTGGTCCCGGATCGTTAGGTTATGATAGGATACGCAAGACTTTATTACGTGCGGATAAGTTGGGACGGGGTGGCTATGACTTTTCAGTTGAACACTGCTATTCCGTGGATACCTTTGCTCTACATTGCTCTACTACACTCCGCTCGACTCTGGGCAGGACAAATATGGTGGTCGTGGCTCGAAATTCTTTGTTATGTTACGTTTGGTCAGGCTAGGTTCGGACATAGCTGACTGTTATACTGAACGCAGCCATTTGGTGGCTCTCTGCGCTCCAAGGTGCTCTGGTATATTCTGCTGGACTCCGGGGACTCCAGCAACACTGGTCTCCACACGTTCGGTTGGGTTAGGATATGGCTGATTATATTACGTTTGGATAATTTGGGAGAGGATAGCTATAATTTTTGAGCTTGACGCTGCTATTCTGCGGATTGCATTGCTCTACATTGCTCTACTATACTCTGCTCGGCGCTGAGGGGGCCATCAGTAGTGATCGTGGCATGAAAGGTTGAGTAGTGTTACGTTCGATCAGGTAGGGTAAGGTTTGTGTAGGGTCGGATAGCTTTAACGTTTGTGCTATACACTGCTATTTTGTGGATTTCTGCCCTCTGCTGTGGTCTAGTATGCTCTGCTTGGCTATGGGTTGGCCAGTAATAGTGTTCTCGCCAGGTTAGGTCGATATACGATGCGTTTGGTCATGTTGTGTTAGCTATGGTTTGGTTCGGACACATTTGACATTTCTGCTATACTCCGGGATTTTATGGGTTCCTGCGCCCTTCTCTACCCTATTACACTATGTTCGGCCCCGTGGACACAAGCGATACTGGTCGCGGTACGTTTGGCTGAGTTGGGTTACGTTTGGTGTATTTAGCCTATCTTGGGTCAGGTTAGGTTATCTTTGACTTTTGTGCTCAACACAGTTATCCTGTGGACGACAAAAATTGTGGTCGCAGCACGTTAGCTTGTGTTTTGTTACCGTTGGTTAGTTTAGGTTGGGTAAGGTTTGTTCAGGTTATCCTCGACTTTTGCGCTACACACTGCTCTCCGTCGTATTTCTACGCTCTACATTGCTATACTACTCTCTGCTCGACTCTGGCGATGCCAGTAACAGTGCCGCCGCCGCGTTGGTTTGATTTTTGCTACGTTTGGTTATGTTACCATTGAGAGTATAGCATTGACTTTTGTACCATATACGGCTATTCGGTGAGCGTCTGCGCTATACTGTGTTCTAATATGCTCTGCTTGGCTCTGGGGAGGCGAGCAATAGTGATTTCGGCACGTTAGGTTTCACTACGATAGGTTTTATTAGGTCACGTACGTTTGGGTTAGGTTTGGGTAGTCTTTACTTTCTTGGCATAGACTGCTATTCGGTAGATTTCTACCCTCCACTGTGCTCTAGTTTAATCTGCTAGAATCTGGGGGGCCAGCAATAGTGGTCGCTGCACGTTAGGTTGTACAAGGTTACGTTTGGCTATGTTACGATTGGTCAGGTTAGAATGCGGTATCCGACATTTGTGATGCACATTGACATTCGGTGGATTTCTGCTCTCTACTGTGATATAATTTATTCGACTGGTCTATGGGAAAGACAGCAATAGTGGTCTCGGCATGTTACGTTGGGTTAGGCTATGTTTGGTTGTGTTAGGTTAGGTCAGTTTGGGTTATGGCACCTGCGACTCTTTTGCTTTACGCTGCAACGCCGCGGATTTCTGTGCTCCACTGTGCTCTAGTCTATGCTGCTTGGCTTTCGGGAAATCAGCAGTAGTGCTGTAGGGCGGTTAGGTGGATTCAGGTTAGCTTCGTTCAAGTCACGCTTGGTTAGGTTAGGCAAGGACTGCTCTGAGTCTTGCACTGTACACTGCTATTCGGCGGATATCACCGCTCCACAGTTATAAAGTATGCTCTGCTTTGCTCTGTGGGTGCCAGCAGTAATGGTCGCGGCGCATTAGGTTCAGTTAGATATCGTTGGATTAGGTTTCGTTTGGTTGATTTGGGTTGGGCTGGGACATGATAGCTTCGACTTTTCTGCTATACACTGCTATTCGGAGGATTTCTGCGCTCTACTCTGCCCTAATATATTCTGCTTGTCTCTAAGGAGGCCAGAAATGGAGGTCTCGGCACGTTGGGTTAGGTTAGCCATCGTTTGGTTAGGTTATGATAGTTTGGATAAGCTTCGAATAGCTTTGACCTTCGTGTTGTATACTGATATTCGGTGGATTTCTGCGCTCTACTCTGCTCTGCACGGCTCTGGGGAAGCCAGCAATAGCAGTAGCGTCTCCTTAGGTTGTGTTAGGTTACGATTGTGTATGTCATGATTGGTTAGCTTTGTAGAGGATAGTTCTGACTTTTGCGTTATGCACTGATATTCAGTGGACTTCTGAGCACTACTGTTCTCTAATATGTTCACCTGGGCTCCGGGAATGCCAACAGTGGTGGTCTCGGCACGTTAACCTGGGTTATGCTACGTTTAGTTAGGCTAAGTTAGGTCATGTTAGGATGTGATATCTTTGACTCTTGAGCCGTACGCAACAGCACGGCGGTTTTCTGCGCTCTACTGCGCTCTATAATATTCCGCTTCTATCTGCGAATGCCAGCAGTAGCGATCGCTACACGTTAGGTTGAGTTATGCTACGTTCGGTTAGGTAAGGTTAGGTTAGGTTTGGGCAGGATGTCATTGACCTTTGTGCTATTCACTGGAATGCGGCCTATTTGTGCGCACTACTTTTCTGTAGTATATTCTGCTCGGCTCTGCGGAGGCCAGCAATAGTAGTCCCGGCACTTTAAGTTGAGTTAGGCTAAGTCCGGTTATGTTATGTTAGTTTGGGTTAGGTTTGCATATCTTTAACTTTCGTGGTGTACACTGCCATTCGATGGACTGCGTCCCTCTACTGTTCTGCAGCGTACTCCGCTTGGCACTGAGGAGGCCAGCAACAGTGGTCTAGGCGCGTTATGTTGAGTTATGCTACGCCATGTTATGTTAGGTTAGGTCTGGTTAGGCTAGCATGACTTCGACTTATCTGCTATAAGCTGCACTTCTGTGGATTCCTGCGCACTACGGTGATCTAATATGCTCTGCTTTGCTCTGGCGATGCCAGAAATAGTCGGCTAGGCACGTTAGGTTGAATAACGTTGCGGCTGGTTTTGTTACGTTTGGTTACGTTAGGACATGGTAGGTTTGACATTTGTGATATACGCTGGTATTCGACGGATTTCTGCGCTCAACGGTGATCTATTAGCCCCTGCTTTGATCTGGGTATGCTTGAAATAGTGGCCGCGGCGCGTTAGGTTGGTTTACGTTACGATCGGTTAGGTTAGGTTTGTTTGGGATAGGTTAGAATATCTTCGACTTTCGTGCTATACACTGCCATTCTATGGACCTCTGCTCTCTACTCTCCTCTAGTATATACTGCTTGGTGGTGGCGAGGCCATCCACTGTGGGCTGGGCATGTTAGGTTGGGATTGCTTCCATTCGATTATGAAGGTTTAGGCAGCGTTAGGTTAGGATGTCTCCTACTTTTTTGCTATACACAGCTGTTCGTGCGATTTCAGCGTTCTAGATTTCTCTGCTATACTCTGCTTAGCTCTCGTGAGGCCAGCAATTGCCTTCGTGGCACGTCAGGTTGGGTTATGTTACGTCTCCTTATGATACGATTGGTTAGGTTAGGATAGGGTAACGTTGTCTTTCGTGCTACACACTTCTATTCGGTGTATTTCTGCGTCCTTTAATGCTCTACTATATACTGCTCGTCTTTGGGGAGTCCAGGAATGGCGTTCGTGGCACGGTGGGTTGTGTTAGGTTACGTTTGGCCTGTTTTGGTTTGGTTGCATGTGGTTAGGATGAACTTGACTATGTGTTGTGCACTCCCATTCGATGGATTTCTGCGCTCTACTTTGCTCTACTGTACTCGGCTCGGCTCGGCTCTGGGGGGACCCGCAATAGCGGTCTCAGCACGATTGTTTAAGTTACGTTACGTTTGTTTAGATTACGATTTGTTACGGTTTGTTAGGATGACACAGTCTTTTGTTATACATTGCTATACGGAGATTTCTGCGCACTACTGTTCAATATGTTCTGCTTGGCACTGGGGAGGCCTGCAATACTGGCCTCGGATCGTGAGGTTAGTTGTTCCACGTTCGGTTAGGTGGAATTAGGTCAGGTTAGGTTAGGATATCTTTGAATTTTGTGCTATACGAATCCACTTGTTGGCTTCCTGCGCTCTACTCTACCATAGTATGCTCTGTCTTGCGCTTGAGAGGCCTTAATATGTGAACGCGGCGCGTTAGGTTGATTTATGTTACGTTTGGTTTCGTTAGGTTTGGTTAGGTATGATCAAAATATCTTCGCCTTTTGTGCTACTGACAGCAATGCGGTCGAGTTCTACGATCTGCTTCTCTGAAGTATAATCTGCTTGTCCCTGCGGATGACAGTAAGTGTGGTTTCGACACGTTAGGTTTAGTTATCATACGTTTGTTTATGTTACGTTTGGTTAGGCTTGGAAATGGTAGCTTTGACTTTTGTGCTTTACACTGCAATGCCGCGGATTTCTGTGACCTGCTGTGCTCTAGAACGCTCTGCTTGGCTCTGGGGAATCCAGAAGTAGTGGTCTCAGCACATATGGTTAAGATA
This sequence comes from Eufriesea mexicana, assembly GCF_001483705.2. Taxonomy (NCBI): domain Eukaryota; kingdom Metazoa; phylum Arthropoda; class Insecta; order Hymenoptera; family Apidae; genus Eufriesea; species Eufriesea mexicana. The sequence continues at coordinate 39,265 of NW_016911037.1, forward strand.
GGTTGCGTTTGGCTTTACTACGCTTGGACAGGTTAGGATAGGATAGCTGCGACTTCTGTGCTGTACACTGCCATTCCTCGTATTTCTACGCTCCACACCGCCCTAATATGCTACGCTCGAATCTGGGGAGGACAGTAATAGTGGTCTCGGCTCGCTGGTTTGATTTAGGCTACGTTTGGCTGTGTTTCGATTGGTTAGGTTAGGATAGGATAGCTTTGACTTTAGCGCTATATACTGCTATTAGATGAACTACTGCGCTTTGCTGTGCTCGAATATGCTCTGCCTGGCTCTGGGGAGGCCAGCAGCTGTGGTCTCGTCACGTTAGGTAGAGCTAGGCTGCTTTCGGTTAGGTTTGGTTAGGTTAGGTTTGGTCTGGATGTCTTTGCCTTTTCCGATATAAACTGCAATTCGGTGGATTCCTTTGCTCCACTGTGCTCCGCTATGTTCCGCTTTGCACCGCGGAGGCCAGCAATATAGATCTCGGCGGGCTAGGTTGTGTCAGGTTGCGTTCGGCTATGTTAGGTTTGCCTGGGTTTGGTTAGGATACTTTCGACTTTTCTGCTGTTCATTTCCATTCTACGGACTTGTGCGCTCTACGTTCATCTAATATGCTCTTCTTGGCTCCGGTCAGGCCAGCAATAGCGGCTTCGACGCGTTCGGTTTGGTCAGATTAAAGTTGGCTCTTCTTGGTTAGGTTAGGTTTGGTAAGGATAGCTTTGACTTTCCTGCTTTACATTGTGGTTCCATGGATATCTGTGCTCCATTCTTCTCTAATATGTTCCATTCAAATGTTCGGGTGCCAGCAATAGCTTTCGCGGCACGTTAGAGGGAGTCACGTTACGTTCGGTCATGTTGCGATTGGTTATGTTAGGATAGAGTAGCCTTGGGCTGTGTGATATATACAGCTATTCGGGGCATTTCTGCGCTATCCTGTGCCCCAGTATGTCCTGCTTGGTGCTGGGGAAGCCAGCCGTAGTGTCATCGCCACGTTGGATTTAGTTCAGTTACGTTCGGTTATGTTACGTTTGGCAACGTTATGGCAGGGTTGCTTCGACTTTTGTGCTATACTGTGTTGATCGGTGGATTTCGGCGCCCTACTGCGCTCTAGCATATCCTGCTTGGATATGGGGAAGACAGGAATAGTGGTCTAGCCACGTTACGTTGTGCTACGCTACGTTTGGTTGGTTTAGGATAGTTCATGTAGGGAATGGTTTTCCCTGACTCTCTTGTTATGCACTGCAATGCGGCGGGTTTCTGCGCTAAAATGTTCGGGTGACAGCAATAGCTTTCGCGGCACGTTAGAGGGAGTCACGTTACGTTCGGTCATGTTGCGATTGGTTATGTTAGGATAGAGTAGCCTTGGGCTGTGTGATATACACAGCTATTCGGGGCACTTCTGCGCTATCCTGCGCCCCAGTATGTCCTGCTTGGTGCTGGGGAAGCCAGCCGCAGTGTCATCGCCACGTTGGCTTTAGTTCTGTTACGTTCGGTTATGTTACGTTTGGCAACGTTATGGCAGGGTTGCTTCGACTTTTGTGCTATACTGTGTTGATCGGTGGATTTCGGCGCACTACTGCGCTCTAGCATATCCTGCTTGGATATGGGGAAGACAGGAATAGTGGTCTCGCCACGTTACGTTGTGCTACGCTACGTTTGGTTGGTTTAGGATAGTTCATGTAGGGAATGGTTTTCCCTGACTCTCTTGTTATGCACTGCAATGCGGCGGGGTTCTGCGCTATACCGTTCCATAGTATATTCTGCTTGTGTCTGGAGGGCCAGCAGTAGTGTCCTAGGCACGTTAGCCTTAGTCCGGTTACGTTTCATTATGTTACGTTTGGTTGGGTTAGGATATGGTAGCTTTGACTTTTTTGCTATACGCTGTTATTCTATGGACCTCTGCGAAGTCAAACATACGCTAACTGAACCCTTCATGCCGCAAACACTATTGCTGGTCTCCCCACGGGCAAACAGAATATAGTAGAGCACAGTAGAGCGTAGAAGTCCACCGAAAATCAATGTGTACCACGAAAGTCATATCTATCCAAGCCCAACCCTAACTAGCGTAACGTATCCAAACTAAGCCTAATTCATCATAACCGCCCGAGACCACTATCAATGGTCTCCCCAGGGCCGAGCAGCGTACAGTAGAGTGGCATAGGGTGTAGAAATCCACCGAATGCCGATATATAGCACAAAGGTCAAATCTAGCCTCTCCTTGCCTATCCAAACGTAATATAATGAAACGCAACCCAGCTTAACCTAACGTGCCGATGACGATGTTGCTGACCTCCCCAGAGTCGAGCAGAATATACGAGAGCACAACACAGCGTATTAATCCACCGCATTGCAGTGTACAGCACAAGAATGGAAGCTATCCTATCCTAACGGAACCGAACGTAATATAACCAAACGTAAAATAACTCAGACAAACGTACCGAGACCATTACTGTTGTCATTCTCATAGACAAGCAAAGTATGCCAGAGAACAGTAGAGCGCAGAAAGCCGCCGAATGGCAGTGTATAGCACAAAAGTCAAAGCAATACTGTCCTAACGTAGTCAAGCGTAACATGGGCAGACGTAACGTAACAAAAACTGACGTGCCACGTCGGCTATTGCTGGCCTCAAGTGAGCTAAGCAGAGTACAGCAGAGCAATGGAGAACGCTGCAGTTTTCCGGATGGCACAGCATAGCACAAAGGTCAAAGCTATTTTAACAAAACATAGCAAATGCTACCATAACCGTACGCAACATAAATCAACCAAACGTGCCGAGAGCACTACTGCTGGCGTCCGCAGAGACAAGCAATGTGTGATAGCGCTCCGAAGTGCGCAGATGTCCATAGAATAGCAGTGAGTATCACAGAGGTCGAAGTTATCTTATCCTAGAACATCGTAGCCTAACGTAGTCTAACGTAATCCAACCCAACATAACGTGCCGCGACCACTATTGCTGGACACCCAGAGTCAAGCAGAGCATATTAGAACAATGTAGAGCGCAGAAATCCACTCACTATAGGAGCATAGCACAAAAGTCAAGGCTATCCTATCCTAATCTAACCAAACATTTCATAACGGTACGTAATCAACCTCAAACTAACGCGCCGAGGTCACTGTATTACTTGTCTCCCCTGATCCAACCGGAACATACTAGAGCACAGTAGACCTCAGAAAGCCGCCGAAAAACAGTATATACCACGTAAGTCAAAGGTATGCAGACCAACCACAAACTCAGATAGCCAAACCGAATGTAGCCTAACTCAATCTATCGTGCCGATACCACCATTATTGGCCTGCCCATACACGAGCAGAGTATAGTAGAGCAGTGTAGAGCACAGGAATTCACCGGATACTAGTGCATTACGCAAAAGTCAATGCTATCCTCTCCTAACCAATCCAAACGTAATATAACTGACGTAGCTAACTTAACATATCGCGGCAGGGCCGCTGTTGCTGGCCTCGCCAGAGGCGAGCAGATTATATTGGTGCACAGAACAGTGCTGAAATCCACCGAATAGCAGTGTATACCACGAAAGTCAGAGCTATTCACACTTAACCCAATCTAGCGTACCACATCCAAACGAAGCCTATATCAACCTAACATACCGCGACCACCACTGCTGGCCTCCCCAGCGCCGAGCAAAGCATATTGGAGTACACTGGAACCCAGAAATCCACCGAATATCAGTGTACAGCACAAAAATCAAAGCTGCCCTATCCTAACAAAACCAAACCTAACATAACCATACGCAGCACGTCTCAGCCTAGCTAGACGAGACCTCAACTTCTGGCATCCACAGGACCAAGCAGGGAACATCAGAGCACACTAGAGCGCCGAAATCCACCGTAGAGCAGTTTCAAGCACAAAAGTCAAAATTAGACAAACCAAACGTGACCTAACCTAGCCAAGCCAAGCGTAACATAACCCTGCCTAGCGTGCCTAGACCGCAATTGTTGTCCTCCCGAGAGTCGAACAGAGTACAGTAGAGCAACGTAGATCGCAGATATCAACCGAATAGCTGTGTATATCACAAAAGTCTAAGCTAACCTATGCTAACCTAACGAAACGTAATATAAACAAACGCTACCTAGCTCAGACAAACGTGCAGAGACCAATACGGCTGCGCTCCCCATAGCCAAGCAGAATAAACTGGAGCACAGTAGAGCGCAGAGGTGCGCCGTATAGCGGTGTATAGCACAAACTTTCAAAGCCGTCCTAACAAAGCTTAACCAAACCTTACCCAAGAAAACGAATAGAGCTCAAGCTGACGTGCCTGCACCACAATTTCTGATCTCCCCAGAGCGAAGCAGAGCATATTAGTGCAC